>NW_016909533.1:93812-101232 GCF_001483705.2 Eufriesea mexicana | reverse complement strand
CCGATTGGTTACGTTGCGCCAGGATGGCTTTGACTTTTGTGCTGTACACTGCTTTCCGGTGTGCTTATCTGCCCTACTGTGCTCTAATATGTTCTGCATGGCTCTGGTGAGGCCTGCAATAGTGGCCTCTGCGCGCTAGGTTAAGTTAGGTTGCGTTTGGTTAGGTTATGTTAGCTTGGGCTGGGTTTGGATGGATTTGAGTTTTCTCCTATGCACTGCGGTTCTAAGGACTTCTGCGCCCTACTTCTGTCTAATATGTTTCGCTTGGCTCTGTGAAGGCCAGTAATAGTGGTCGCGGCACGTCAGGTAGTGTTAGATTACGTTTTGTTGTGTTGGGTTACGTTATGTTAGTTAAGGATTTGCATTGACTTTTCTGCTGCAAACTGCTATTCTACGGACTTCTGCGCTCTGCTGTGCTCTACCACTCTCTGCTTGTCTCTGGGGACGCCAAGAACAGTGGCTGCGTCTCGTTAGGTTGAGTCTTATGACGCTTGGCTACGTAAGGTTTGGCAAGGTTTGGTTATGGCAGCTTTGTTTTTTGCGCTGTACGCTGCTATACGGTGGACCTCTGCGCTCTACTGCGCTCTAATATGCCCTGCTTGGCTCAGGGAGGCCTGCAACTGTGGCCTCGTCTCGTCAGGTTAAATTAGGTTACCTTCAGCTACATTACGTTTGGATATGTTAGGATAGGATTGTTTTGACTTTTGCGCTATACACTGCTGTTGAGTGGATTTCTACACTACACGTTGACCTACTATACTTTGCTCGACTCTGGGGAGGACAGTAGTAGTGGTCTCTGCACGATAGGTCTAGTTAGACTACGTTTGGATAGGTTATGATAGATCAGATCAGGTATATATAGCCTCAACTTAGCGCTATACACTGCGATTCTATGGATTTCTGGGCTCTACCCTCCTCTAATACGTTCTGCCCTTCTGTGGGGATGCCAGCATTGGTGGTCGCTGTACGTTAGTTTGAGTTATGCTACGCTAGGCTGTGTCACGAATGGTAAGGATAGTAGAGAATATCTCCAATTTTTGTGCTGTACACTGCAATGCAGTCGATTGCTGCCCTCGACTGTGCTCCAGTAAGTTCGGCTCGGCTCTGTGGGGTCTAGCAATAATGATCTCTGCACGTTAGGGTGTGTTATTTCATGTTCTGTTGCGTTACGTTTGGTCATGTTAGGACAGCGTAGCTATGACTTTTGTGCTTCAAACTGGCATTCGGTGCATTTCTGCGCTCTGCTGTGCTATAAAATGTACTGCTTAGCACTGTGGACGACAGCAATTGTGGTCTGGGCGCATTAGGGACAATTATGCTACGATAGGTTTGGTTATGTATCGTCACGTTTGGTTAGGATATCATTGACTTTTGTGCTTTACACAGCATTGCGGCGGATTTCTCCGCTCTGATGTGCTCTGGTGTAACCAGCTTGGCTCAGGGAGGTCAGGGAAGGTGGTGATGGCACGCTAGGTTTTGTTAGGCTATGTTTGGTTTGCTTAGTTTAAGTTACGTTTGGTCAGGATGGCTTTGACTTTTGTGCTATACACGGCCATTCGGTAGCTTCCTGCGATCTACTGTGCTATAGAATATTCTGCTTGGCTCTGGGGATGACAGCAATAATGGCCTCGGCACAATAGATTGTGTTAGGCTACGCTAGGATATGTTATGACAACTTCGGCTAGGTGTGGATAGCCACGGCTTCGGCCTATACACTGCGATTCCATGGACTTCTGCGATCTACACTACCGTAATGTGTTCTGCTTCGCTCCGTGGTCGGCGGCAATAGATGTCTCGGCACGTTAGGAAGGGTTAGGTTACGTTGAGTTACGTCAAGTTTGGTTAGGTTAGGATAGGTTAGCTTTGGCTATTGTGCTATACACAGCTATACGATGAGTTTCTGCGCCCTACTGTGCTCTCGCATGATCTGCTTTTCTCTGTGGGGCAAGCGACGGTGGTTTCGTCATACTAGTTTGTGTCAGGTTACGCTTGTATTCGCTGCGTTGGGACAAGCTTGGTTAGGATAGCTTGGACTTTTGCGCTATTCACTGCTGTTCGGTTAATTTCTGCCCTCTGCTGTGATATAATATGGGCTGCTTCGCTGTGGGGATGCCGGGAATAGTGGTGTCAGCGCGTTTGGTTGAGTTATGCTCAGTTTGGTTGGGCACGATTGTCTTAGGTAGGCTTTGACAGCTTTGCCTTTCATGTTATATGATATTTTTCGGTGGAATCCAGCGCTCTACTGTGTTCCACCATACTCTGCTCGAATCTGGGGTTGCCAGTAACAGTGGTCGCGGCACGTTATTTCGGGACATGTTACGTTCGGTTACGTTACGAATTGTTAGGTTAGGAGCGGATGCCTTTAACTTTTGTACTATACACAGCCATTAGGTGGATTTCTGCGCTCTGCTGTGATCTAGTACTTCCTGCTTTGCTCTGGGAATTCCAGAAATAGCGTCCGCGGCGCGTTAACATTAGTCATGTTACGTCTGGATCGGTTAGGTTTGTTTACATTGGGTTAGGATATCCTTGTCTTTCGTTCTGTACACTGCCATACTATGGACCTCTGCGCTGTACTTTACTCTAATGTGCCCCGCTTGGCAATGGGGAGGCCAGGAGTAGTGGCCTCGGCGATTTAGGTTATGATAGGTTGCGTTTTGCTATATTACGTCGGGATATGTTACGATAGGATTGCTTTGACGAATGTGATATACACTGCTGTTCGGTGGATTTCTATGCCCTGCGTTTTCCTACAATAATCTGATTGTATCTGTGGAGGCCAGAAATGGCGATCTCGGCTCGTTAGGTTGAGATACGTATTTCTATGTTACGTTTGGTTAGGTTAGGGTAGGGTAGCTTCGACTTTTACACTATACGCTGCTGCTCGGTGGGTTTCTGTGCACCACATTGCCCTAATACGCTCTACTTGTCTCTAGGGAGGTCAGCAATAGTAGTCTCGACACGTTATGTTGTGTTAGGCTACGGCTTTTGTGCTACGTTTGTATAGGTTAGGAGAGGAAAGCATCGACCTTTGATATGCACTTCCATTCGGTGTTTTTCTGCTCTCTGCGGCGCTCTAATATGATCTGCTCGGCATTGGGGTGCAGCAATAGTGATTTCGGCACGATACCTTTGATTAGGTTACGTTGGGTTATGTTACGATTTTTAAAGTCAGGAAGTAGTAGCTTCAGCTTATGTGCTATACACTGATATTCGGTGGACTTCAAAGATCTACTGTGCTCTAATATGTTTTGCTTGTCCCTGGACAGGCCAGCAATGATGTTTCTGGCAGGTATGATTGAGATATGTAACGTTTGGCTTGGCTGGGTTAGGATAGGTATGGTTAGGTTAGCTTTGACTTTTGTGCCATACACTGCTATTCGGTCGATATCTGCACTCTACATTGCTCTGCTAGCATCTGCTTCTCTCTGTGGAGGCCAGCAACAGTGGTCGCACCACGTCAGGTTGTGTTATGTTACGTTTGGTTAGGTTAGGATATGATAGAATTATCTTTTGTGCTGTACGCTACCATTGGTTGGATTCTTGTGCTTTACTGTGATCTTGCATGCTCTGATTTGCTCTGGGTATGCCAGAAATAGTTGCCGCGGTACGTTAGCTTGTGTTAGGTGACGTTTGGCTAGGTTATGTTTGTTTCGGTCATGTATGGGTTGCTTCAACTTTTCTGCCATACCCTGCGTTTCTACGGTTTACGGTGCTCACGTCTCCTCTAATACGTTCTGCATGGCGATGGGTAGGCCAGTAATAGTGGAATCGGCTTTTTAGGCTTGGTTAGTCTACGTTCGGTTAGGTTGGGTTAGGACCGCTTAGGTTACTGTCTCCCTGATCTTTTTGCTATACACTGCTATCTTTTGGCTTACTGCTCTCTACGGTGCCCCTGTTTATTCTGCTTGTCTCTGGGGAGGCTAGCAACAGTGGTCTCGGCACGTTAGGTTAAAATAAGTTACACATGTTTACATTAAGTTTGGATGGGTTAGGAGAGGATAGAGTTGACTTTCGTGCTATAGACTGCTATTCGGTAGGCTTATACGCTCTAAGTTGCTCTTCTATACTCTACTCGACTACGGCGAGGCCAGTAATGATGATCTCGGCACGTTAGTTTGGGTTAGACTACGTTTCATTATTTAATGTTCGTCTTGGGTAGTTTCGGGTGGCTCTGGCTAACGTGGCGTACGCTCCTGCACTGCAGATTTCTGCGTTCCACCTGGCAGTAGTATGTTGCGCGTGGCTCTGCGGAGGCAAGCAATGGTGGTCTCGGCACGTCAGTTTGAGCTAAGCTACGTTTGGTTATGTTACGCTTGGTTAGGTTTGTAGAGAATAGCTTTGACTTCTGTGCTGCACACTGTTATTCGGTGGATTCAGTCGCTGTTCTGTGATTCGATTTGTTCAGCTTGGCTCTGGAAAGGACAGCAATAATGGCCTCGGCACGTTATGTTGGCTTATGCTACGTTTGGTTTGGTTAGGTTAGGTCTGGTTAGGATAGTATATCCTTGGCATTGCGCCTTTCACTGCAACGCCGCAGATACCTGTAGTCCACTGTTCTCTAGTAAATTCTGCTTGGCTCTGGGGAGGTCTGTAACAGTGGTCAGTGCACGTTAGGTTGAGATATGTTACGTTTGGCTGTGCTACGATAGGGTATATTTGATTAGGATAGCTTTGACTTTTTTCTATACACTGCCATTCGGATGGCTCCTGCACTGCAGTGTGTCCGGCATGCTCTGCAAGGCTCTGGGGTGGACAGAAATAGTGGTCTCGGCACATTAGGTTGAGTTATGCCACATTCGGTTCTGTTACTTTTGGTGAGGCTATGATATGATAGTTTAGACATCTGTGCAATGCACTGCTATCAACCGATTTCTGCGCTCTACAGCGCTATAATATTTCCTGCTTGACCCTAGGGACTCTAGCGATAGTGATCTCGGCACGCTAGGTTGTGTTATTTTACGTGATGCTAGGTTAGGCCATGTCAAACTCAGTCACGTTACCTTTGACTTTCGCCGTACACACTACTTTTCGGGGGATTCCTGCACTCGCCTCTGTTCTACTATATTCTGCTTCACCCTGGGGATGCCAGAAATAATCACGGTACGCGATGTTGAGTTAGGCTACGTGTGATTATGTTATGTTAGGCTATGTTTGGGCAGGGTAGATTTGTCTTCAGTGCTATATACATTATTCCGGCGGGTTCGTGTGATCTACTGTGCTCTACTGTATTCTGCTTTGCTCTGTGGTGCCCTACAGCAGTGGTCGCGGCACGCTCCCGTGAATTACGCTACGTTCGGTTAGGTTAGGTTAGGTCACGTTATGTTAGGGTGTCCCCGACTTTTGTGTTATTCACTGCAATGCGGATTATTTCTGCGAACTCCTGTGATCTGGTGCACTATACTTGTCCCTGTCGTGGTGAGCAAAGGTTGTCTCGTCATGTTAAGTTGATTTAAGTTATGTTTCGAAATGTTGCGTTTGGCTACGTGTGGGTACGCTACTTCGACTTTTGTGCTTTACACTGCTATTCCTTGCGTTTCTGTGATCTGCTGTGCTCTACTGCAATCTGCTTGCCTCTGGGGAGGCCAGGAGCAGTGGTCGCGGCATGTCATATTGAGGTATGCTGCGTTCGGTTAGGTTAGGCTTGGACAGGTTGTGTGACGATATCTAAGGCCTTTGTGCTATTCACTGCAATGCGGTGTATTTCTGCGCTTTACTTTGCCCTAGTACATTCTGCTTTTCTCTATGGATGTCAGCAATTGTGGTCTGGCCATGTTATGTTGAGTTAGGTTTCGTTTGGGTATGTTGCGTTTGGCTACGTTAGGATAAGCTACTATCGCTTTTGTGCTTTACACTGCTTTACGGTGGATTTCTGTGATCTACTCTGCTCTAGTACATTGTGCTTCGCTCCTGGGAGGCTAGGTGCTTTGGTCCCGGGCGGTTGCGTTGAGCTTCCCTACGCTTGTTTGTGTCAGGTTCTGTCAGGTTTGGTTAGGATATATATGACTTTTGTGCTGCTCACTGCAGTGCCGTAGATTTCCGCGCACTGCTGTGCTTTAGTTCATTCTGCTTTTTTCTGTGGAGGCCAGCAATTGAGGTCTGGTCATGTTAGGTTGAGTTAGGCTACGTTTGTATGTGTTACGTTTGGCTATGTTGGGATAGGCTACCCTGACCTCTGTGCTGTCCACTGCTGTTCGGTAGATTTCTGTGCTCTAATGAGCTCTAATTTCCAGCGCCTGACTCTGGAGATGCCAGCAATATTGCTCTTGTCACATTATGTTTAGATTCACTACGTTTGGATAGCTAAGGTAGGGTCATGTTGTGACATGATAGGTTTGACTTTTCCTCTATACACTGCAATGCGGTGGATTCACGCGATCTGCTGTACTCTAGTACATTCAGCTTGGCTCTGGGATGGCCAGCAAAAGAGGTATCGGCACGTTAGGTTTGAGAAACGTCACGTTTGGTTATGTTACTTTTAGTTAGGCTAGGATATGATGGATTAGACATCTGTGCTATACACTGCTGTCGAACGATTACTGCGCTCTACTGCGCTCTAGTACTTTCTGCTTGGTTCTGGTTGGGCCAGCAATAGTGATCTCTACACGTTATGTTGTGTTATGTAGCGTATCGTTAGGTTACGCTACGACAGGTTAGGTTTGGGTATCTTCTACTTTTGTTCTATTCACTGCAATACGGTGGGTTTCTGCGCACTACTGCGCTCTACCGCATCCTGCTTGTCTTTGTGGAGGCCAGCAGTAGTGGTCTCGTCATGTTAGGTTGTTTTTGATTACGCTTGGTTATGCTACGTTTTTCTAGGTTAGGAAAGGGTACTTTGTCGTCTGTGCTATACACATCAATTCGGGGTGCTTCTGCGCCCTCATGTGCTATGGTGCGCTCTCCTTGCCTCAGGGGAGGCCAGTAATAGTGGTCTCGGCACGTTAGGTTGAGTAAGGCTACGTTTCGTTAGATTCGGTTAGGGAGGCTCGGTTGGTGTTTCTTTGACCTTTACGCTATAAAATGCGATTCCGTGGATATCTGCGCTATACATTGTTCTACTGTACTCTGCTCGACTTTGGAGAGTCGAGCAACAGTGGTCGTGGCACGTCTGGTTGTGACAGGTTACGTTCGGTTAGGTTAGGTTGGGCAAAGTTTAGTCAGGGCAGCTTTGACCTTCGCACCGTGCACTGTTATTCGGTGGACTCATGTGATCCTCAGTGCTCTGCTACAATCTGCTTGGCTTTGGGGAGGCTAGTAGCAGTGGTCGCGGCAAGTCGTCTTGTGCTATGCTACGTTCGGTTAGGTTAGGTAAGGACAGGTTATGTCAGGATATGTTTGACTCTTGTGCTGTACACTGCAATGCGATTGGTTTCTGCGCTCTTGTGTGTCCTAGTATTTTCTGCTTGGCTCGGGGGGGGGG
>NW_016909533.1:30025-92342 GCF_001483705.2 Eufriesea mexicana | reverse complement strand
GCACTGGTATATTCTGCTCGTCTCTGGGGCTGGCAAGCTGTAGTGGTCTCGGCGCGTTAGGTCGAGTTCAGCAACCTTCGGTTGTGTTACGTTTGCTAACGTTAGGATAGGGTAGCTTCGACTTTTGTGCTATGCACTGCGATTCTATGGACTTCTGCTCCCTAGTATCCACAAATATGTGCTGTTTGGCACTGAGGAGTGTAGAAATAGTGGTCTCGGCACATCAGGAGGGCACAGGTTACATTTGGTTACGTTACGTTCGGCTATGTCAGGACAGGATAGCTTTGACTTTTGAGCTACACACTGGTATACGCTGTATTTCTGCGATCCACTATGCTCCAGTATGTTCTGCTTGGCTGTAGGTAGGACAGCAATGGTGGTCTCGGCACGCAAGGTTGTGCTGCGTTACGCTTGCGTTGTCTAGATGAGGCTAGGTTTGCTTAGGTTAGCTTTGACCTTTGTGCTATACACTGCAGTTAGGTCTCTACCTGTGAACTGCATTGCGCTGCTAGCGTCTGCTTGTCTCCGGCGTAGCCAACAATAGCGGTCGCGGCAGGCTTGATTGGGATTGGTTACGTTCGGTCGGGTAAGGTTAGGTTAGGTTTAGCCATGGCGTCTTTGACTTTTTTTGCTATGAACTGCAATACTGTGGATTTCTTCGCCGTGCAGTCCTCTAATACGTTCTGCTTGGCTCTGGGGAGAACAGCAAAAGAAGTCTGAGCTCATTAAGTTTAGTTATTCTTCGTTTGGTTAGGACAGGTTAGGTTAAGGTCGGCCAGGTAACTTAGACTTTCGTGCTATACACTGCTTTTCGGAGTATTCCTGCGCTGTACTGTGCTCTACTAAATTATGCTTAGCCCTCGGAATGCCCGCAATATTCGTCTCGGCACGTTAGGTTGTGTGATGCTACGTTTGGCTAGCTTAGGTTGGGTTATGTTCGCTAACGGTAGCTTGGACTTACACGCTATACACTGTAACTCGGTGTGTTTCTGCGATCTACTGTGCTCTACCATATGCTGTTTGGTTATGGGGAGGCCAGGAACAGTGGTCGCTGCGAGTTATGTTGATTATGAGTAATCTATCTCAACCTAACGTTCCGCGACCACCATGTCTGGCATCTCCAGAGCCATGCAGAGCATATCAGGCGAGAGTAGGGCGCAGATATCCATAGAATCGCAATGTACAGCGGAAAGGTCAAGGCTGTCCAAGCCTAACGCATGCCAACCTAAACCAGACAAACCTAGTCTAGCTGAACCTAACATGCAGCTGCCACGGTATCTGGGCTCCCCAGAGCCAAACAGTACATAATAGAGCACAGTAGAGCGCGGGAATCCATCGAAGAGCAGTGTATGCCACAAAAGTCAAAGCCACCCTAGCCAAACGCAACGAAACCTAACCTAACCAAGCGTAGCCCAACTGAAGCAAACGTGCCGAGACCACACAATGCTGGCCTTCCCAGAGCCAGGCAGAACATATTACAGCAGTATGCACCGAATAACTGTGTATAGAACGATAGTCAAAGCCACCGCAACTAAACTGACCCAACGTAACCCAACCATACGTGACATATCGCAGGCGAACGTTCCACGACCGCTGTTCCCGGCCTGCACAGATTCAAGTACACGCTTGTAGAGCAATGCCGGGCACAGATATCGGCCGAATAGCAGTCTGAAACGCAAAAGACGAACCGACCCTTGCCGAACAAATCCCGAACGAGCAAAACCAACCGTACCATATCTCAACCTAGCGTGCCGAGACCACACATGCTGGCCTACCGAGAGCTAAGCAGATTACAGCAGAGCAATGTAGGACGCTGGAATAGTCGGAATAGCAGTGTATTGCAAAAAAGTACGGGATATCCTAACATAATCTGACCTAACTTGATATAATCAAACGTAACCAATCACAACCTAACGTACCTCGTACACAATTTCTGGACGTTCCATTGCCAAGCAGGGCATATTAGAGGTGAGTAGAGTGCAGAGGTCCATAGAATGGCATTGTATAGCACGAATGTCAAATATGTCCAAACCAAACCCGAATAAACCTCTCCTAACCAAGTGAAACCTAATTCAACCCAGCGCGCCGCTGCCACTACTTCAAGCATTCCCGAATCAACGCAGGGAGTATTAGATCGCAGTGGAGCACAGAAATCCACCTAATAGCAGTGTATAGCACAAAAGTCCAAGCCATCCGTTCCTAACGAAACCGAGCGTAACCTAACCGAACGCAGCCTATCTAACCTAACGTGCCGAGACCACAATTACTGGCCTCCACAGCGCTAATCGGAGCATTTCGGAGAAGAGTAGAGCGCAGGAATCCACGGAATAGCAGTGTATAACAGAGAACTTGAAGCCATCCAAATCCTTCCATGGATGCCATAGCCTAACCAAACCTATCCTATCTCAACCTAGCGCGCCGAGACAACTATTGCCGGCATCCCCGTTGCCACGCAGGGCATATTAGTGGCGAAGAGATCTCTGAGGTCCGTAGGATGGTAATGCATGGCATGAAAGTCAAAGATATCCCAACCTAACCCAAACATACGAAACCTAACCATTTGTAACCTTTCTGAACCTAACGCGCCGCGGCAACCGTTTCTGGAATTTCCAGAGCAAAGAGAGAACATTAGGTTACAGCAGGGCGCAGAACTCCTCCGAATAGCCGTGTATAGCACAAAAATCAAAGCTATCGTATCCTAACCTAACCAAACGTCACATAACCAGACGCAACGTAACTCAGACCATCGTGCTAAGACCAAGACTGGTGGCCTCCCCAGAGCCAAGCAGAAGATACTGGAGCACAGTAGGGCATAGAAGTCCATAGGATAGCAGTGTGGAGCACATACGTCAAAGCTATACTAACCAAACCCAACCAAATCTATCCTACCCAAACGTAACCTATCGAAAGCTATCGCGCCGTGACAAAGTATTACTGGCCTCCGCAGAGCGGAGCAGAGCATAATGGATGAGAATAGGGCGCAGAAATCTATGGAATCGGAGTGTATAGCAGAAAGGTCGAAGCTACCCAAACCCAAAAAAGCAAACATATCCCAACCATACGTATACTACCTCAACCTATCGCGCCGAGGCCACTATTACTGCCTGTCCCAGAGCGAAGCAAAGCGTACTAGAGTACAGTAGAGCGAAGAAATCCGCCGAATAGCAGCGTAGACCGCGAAAGTCAAATATAACCAAGCCTAACAGGAACGAACGTAACGCAACCAAACGTAATATAACTCGACCTAACGTGGCGAGACCAATACTGCTGGCATCCCCATAGCCGAGCGGAATACGATAGAGCAAAGTGGAGCGCAGAAATTCAACGTAAAGGAGTGTATACCACAAAAGTGAAAGCTATCCGAACCTAACACAAACAGACATAACCCAACGAAACATAGCCTAACTACAGCTAACCTGCCGAGACCATTATTACTGTCCCCTCCAGAGTCGAGCAGAGTACAGTGGAGCAATGTATAGCGTAGATATCCTCCAAATAGCGGTGTATTGCACAAAAGTCAAAGCTACCCTAACCTACCCTAGCCAACAGTAATATTACCAAACGCAGCCTAACAAAACCTATGGTGCCTTGACCTCTTCTGCTGGCCTCCCCAGAGTCGAGCAGAATACTGACAGCAAACAATATCGCAGAAAGCCACAAAATAGCTATGTACAGCGCAGAAGTCAAAAATAACCTGACCTAACCAGGTCTAACCTATCCCAACCAAGCGTAGAATAACTGAACATAACGTGCCGCGACCACTATTGCTGGTATCCGCAGAGCCAAGCAGAACATACTTAAGCGCAGCAGAGCGTAGGAATCCAACGTATAGCGGTGTAAGGCACAAAAGTCAACGCCATCCTAACCAAACTTAACCTAACCTAACCTAACCGCACCTAACATAACGCAGCCAAACGTGCCACGACCGCTGCTAGTGGCCTCCCCAGAGACAAGCAGAGTACAGTAGTGCACTGGAGAGCGCAGAAAGCCACCGCATAGCAGCGTATTGCACAAGAGTCAGAGAAATCTCATCATAACCTGCCCAAACGAAAATAGCCAAAGGAATACAACTGAACCTAACGTGCAGACACCACTCTTTCTAGCCTCCTCAGAGCAAAGCAGAATGTATTAGCGCACTGCAGCGCGCAGTATTCCACCGAATAGCTGTGTATAGCACAAAACTTAATGCCATCTTTCCTAACCTAACAAATCGTAATATAACCGAACGTAACATAGCTAAAAGAAACGTGCAGCGAACACTGTTGCTGGCCACCGCAGATTCTAGCAGGTTATAGCAGAGCACAGTAGATCACAAAAAGCCACCAAGTAGCAATGTATAGCACAAAAGTCGAAGATACCGTAACCTAAACAGACCCAACCTAACCTAACCAAACGTAGAGTAACTGCACCTAACTAGCCGAGGCCTCTATTCCTTGCATCCCGAGGGCAAAGCAGGGCATATTAGAGGAGTGTATGGCGCAGAAATCCATAGAATCGCAGTGTACAGCAGAAAAGTCCAAGATATCCAGACCTAACCCATACTAACTTAACCTAACCTAACATAGCCAAACTCATCGAAACGTACCGCGGTCATAGTTGCTGGCCTCCCGAGGTGCTAGCAGAGTATAGTAGAGCAATATAGAGCGCAGGAATCCACCGAAGAGCAGAGTAAATCACAGAAGTCGTATCTGTCCTATCCTAACATTTCCAAACGTAATACAACCAAACGCAACCGAACTTAAGCCAACGTGCCGAGACAACTATACCTAGCCTCCCCAGAGCGAAGCAGAATATACTGGAGCGCAGTAGAGCGCAGAAAGCATCCAAATAGCAGCGTATTGCAAGAGTCAAAGAAATTCTAACCTAACCCTACATAACCTAACCTATCCAAACTTAGAATAGCTAAGCCCAACGTTCCGAGACCTCTATTGCTGGCCTACCAAGAGACAAACAGAACACATTAGAGAGAAGTGGATCGCAGAAATCGCCGAATAGCAGTGTATAGCACAAAAGCCGAAGCTGTCCTGTCCTAACCCAACCGAGCGTAACATAACGTGTAGCAACGTAACTCAAACTATCTTGCCGAGAAATCTGTTGCCGTCCGCGCCAGAGCAATGCAGAGCATACTAGAACACAGTAGAGCGCAGAAATCCACCGAATGCTGTGTACACTACGTAAGTCAGAGCTACCCAAACCTTGGTCAGACTAACATAGCCTAACGAAACGTGGCCTAACTCAATCTAAGGAACCGAGACCTCTTCTACAGTCCTCCACATAGACAATGAAAGTACAGTGGGGCAATGTGGGGCACAGATATCCACCGGATACCAGTGTATAGAACAATAGTCAATGTAATTCTAACCTAACATATCTAAATGTAACATTATCAAGCGTAACGTAATTCGACATATCGCATCACAACCACGATAGCTGGCATCCCCATTGCCGAGCAGAGCCTATTTGAGCACAGTAGATGGCAGATGTAAGCCGTATAGCAATGTACAGCACCAAAGTCATAGCTTTCCTATCATAACCTAATCAAACCTAACATAACCAAACGTAGCATAACTCAACATAGCGTGTCGAGACTACTGTTGCAGTCCTACCCAAGGCAAAGCAGTGATTATTAGAGCAATGCGGATTGCTGAAAGGCACCGAATGCCAGTGCATAGCACAAAAGTAGAAGCTACTATAACCAAACTTGCCATAACCTAACCTAGCCAAATGTAGTCTATCTCAACATAAAGTGCCGAGACCACGATTGCAGGCATCCACAGAGCCAAGCAGAACCTGTTAGTGGAGAGTAGAACGCAGGAATCCATGGAAGCGCACTGTATACCTTGAAAGTTAAAGCTGTCCGAGCCTAATCCAAACCTGCTGAGCACAACTAAACATAGCCTGACTGAACTTAACGCACCGACCCCGCGATTGGTGCCCCCCTCGTAGCAAAGCAGGACATACTAGAACACAGCAGTGCACAGGAATCCACAAAATAGCAGTGTACAGCACAAAAGTTGCAGCTACCTTACAAAATGTATCCTAACCCAACGCAACCGAACGTGGCCTGGCTCATCATAACGGGCTGAGTCCACCCTTGCTGGCCTTGCCAGAGCCAAGCAGAAAATATTTGAGCACTGCAGGCCACAGTAATCCACCTAATAGCAGGCGGTAGCGCTAAAGACTTATGTATCCTCTCCTAACCTAGATAATCGTAACCTACCCAAATGTATCCTAGCTTACACTAACGTTCCGTGACCACTATTACTGTCCCCCAAACAGCCAAGCAGGACATGCTAGGGCACAGAAGAGCGCACAAGTCCGACGAATAGCCGTGTATATCACAAAAGTTGAAGCTATCCTTGCAGAACTTCGCCTGACCCAACCCAGCCGAACGTAACCTGACAAAATTTAACGTGCAGAGGCCGCTAATCTTGCCCTGCCCAGAGCCAAGCAGGAAATACTAAAGTACAGTAGAGCGCAGAATTACATCGAATAGCAGCGTACAGCACAAATGTTAAAGCTACCCTAACCAAACATGTCCTAACCCAACCTAGCCGGACATAACCCGACTCAGCATAAGGTGCCGACACCACCATTGCTGTCCTCCCCAGAACCAAGCTACGAATATCTATGCACTGTAGGTAGCAGACATACGCCAAATAGCACACTATAGCACTAAAGTCATAGCTATCCCCTCCTAACCTAACCAAACGTAACTTGACGTAACGTAGCCTAACTCAAACTAACGTGCCGCGATCACAATTGCTGGTCGCCGCAGAGCCAAGCAGAACACGTTTGTAGAAAATAAATCATGGAAATCCATATAATCACAGTGCATATCAGAAATGTTAAAGCTGCCCAAACCAATCCCAAACCAACAGGACATAACCAAACATAGTACAAGTCAACCTATCGTGCCGAAACTGCTATTGCTGCCATCCCCAGAGCCGAGCAGGACATACTGCAGCATTGTAGTGAGAAGAAATCCACCAAATAGCAGAATATAACACTAAATTCGCAGCTATCCTCACCTAATAATGCCAAACGTAACACAACCGAACGTAACATAATTCCGCCTAACGTGCCGTGACAACGGTTGCTGTCCTCCCCAGAGTCCAGCGAAACACGCCAGTGGTGAGCAGAACGCAGAAAACCATATAATCGCAGTGTATAAAAGAAAAGTCATAGCTACTTCTGCCTAACCCAAACAAACAGAACATAACGAAGCATAGCCTGCCTAACCCTACGTGCCAAGACCGCTATTGTTGCACTCCTCAGAGCCTAGCAGGACACACTAGAGCACAGTAGATTGCAGAAATCCACCGAATAGTAGCTTACAGCACAAAGGTTAAAGCTACCCTGACCACACATTGCCTAGACCAACCTATCCGAACGTTACCTGACTCAACCTAACGTGCCGCGACCACCATTGCTGACCTCCACAGGGACAGGTAGAGTGTCCATGTGCACAGTGCTTCGCAGAAATACACCGCAATGTAATAGATAGCACAAAATCGAAGATATCCTTACATAGCATGATCTAACCTAACCAAACCAAACGTAGCCTAACTCAACAGATGGTGCCGAGGCCACAGCTGCCGGACTCCACATAGCCAAGCATAATACAGTAGACCACAGTATATCACAGGAACCCAAATTATAATAGTGTATAGCACGAGAGTCAAAGCTACCCTAACCAAACTTAACCTAACCTAACGGAACAAAACGTATCTACCAAAATCTAACGTGCGGCGACTGCTATTGCTAGCCACCTAAGGGTCGAGCACAGTATAGTAGAGCAGTGTATAGTAGAGCAGTGTACAGCGCAGAAACCTACCCAATGACAGCGCATAGCACGAAAGCCAATGCTCCTCTAACCAAACTTACTCCAACCAAACCTAACCAAACATAACCTAACCATAAACAGCGTTCCCCGACCACAATTGCTTTCCTCACCGTAGTTGAGCAGTGTTCAGTAGAGCAATGTAGGTTGTAGAAATCCACCGAATAGCAGTGTAAAGCACAAAAAGCAAAGAAGGCATAACCAAACCATAGAAACCTACCCTAACGGAGCGTAATACAACTCAAACTAACACGCCGCGGCCGCTATCGCTGGCCTCCACAGAGCCAAGCAGAATATGCCAGAGAACAGTCGGGAGCAGAAATTCACCGCACTGCATTGTACAGCACAAAGGTCAAACACATCCTGACCTAACTTGACCTAACATAACCTATCCAAACGTATTGTATCACAAAATAACGGGACGAGACCAATATTGCTGGCCTATCCAGTGCCAAGCAGAGCATATTGGAGCCCACTGGAGCGCAGAAGTTATTCAAATAGCAGTGAGTAGCACAAAAGCCAAAGCTATCCTATCCTAATATATCCGAACTTAACATAACCAAACGCAACATAGCTCAACCTAACGAACTTCGACCACTGCTGCTGGCCTCCACAGAGTCCAGCAGAACCTACTAGAGTTCAGTAGGGCGCAGGAATCCACCGCATTGCAGCGTATAGATCAAAAGTCAAACATACTCTGACATAACCTGACCTTACCTTACCTACCCAAACGAAGTTTATCTAAACATAACGCGACGAGACCAATGTCGCTGGCATTCAGAGAGCCAGACAGAGAGCAATGGAGCAAATTAGAGCGCGGAAATCTACCGAATAGCTGTGAATAGCGCAGAGGTCAGAGTAGCTTGTCCTAACCCTGCCAAACGTAACACACCCAGACGAAGCCCAACTCAACCTAGCATGACCTGACCATTACTGCTGGCCTCCATAGAGACAAGCAGAGTGTACTAGAGCACAGTAGTGCGCAGATATCCGCCGCATTGCAATGAATAACGCAAAGGCCGTAGTTATCCTAAGCTAACCTAACCTAACCTAACCGAACGCAGCGTTACTCAACATGACATGCCGCGACCACTACTGCTGGCCTCCCCATAAAAAGCAGAATGCAGTAGATCGCTTTACTTAGCAGAAATCCGCCGAAAAGGAGTGTTAGGCACAAAAGTCAAAGTAGCCCATCCCAACCTAGACGAACGTGACACACTGGTACCTTGCCCAGCGCAAACTAGCGTGGCGAGACAACTATTGCTGGCCTCGACAGTAGCAAGCGGAATGTACTTGAGCACAGCAGTGCGCATAAATCCACCGTATGGCAGTGAACAGCACTAAAGTCGTATATACCCTGAGCTAACCTGACCTAGCATAACACAAGCTAGCGTTGCATAGCTCAACGCAACGTGCCGTGACCACGGCACCTGGCCTTGCCAGAGCTAATCATAATGCAGTAGAGCACAGTTGTTCACAGAAATCCATCGAATAACAGATCACAGCACAAAAGTCGAAGCCGTCCTAACCAAACTTAACCTAACCTTACCTAACCGAACGTGACCTAACCCTACTTAATGTGCCGCGGCCGGTATTGCTCGCCTTCCCAGTGTCGTCCAGAATATAGTTCAGCAATGTACAGCGCAGAAATCCACGAAAGACAAAGCACAAGAGACAAAGTAGCCTCTCCTAGCCTAGCCAAACGCAACGTATACGATCGTGACCTAACTCAACCTGTCATGACGAGACCGCTACTGCTGACATCCACAAAGACGAGCAGAATTTACCAGAACACAGAATAATGGAGAAATCCTCCGCATTGCAGTGAAAAGCACAAAAGCCGCAGATACTGTAGCCAAACCCGGCAGAACCCTACCTAACAAAACGTAGCATAGCTCCAAATTACATGCCGCGACCACTGCCCCTAGCATCCCCAGAGCCAAGCAGAATGAAGTAGTGCACAGTAAATATCAGAAATCCACTGAATAACAGTGTGTAGCACGAAAGTCTAAGCTATCTTGGCCGAAAATAACCTATCCTGACTTAAGCATTTTTAACGTAACACAACCTAACGTGCGGAAACAACTATTGCTGGCCGCGCCACAGCCAATCAGAGAATGCTTGCGCACAGTAGCGCGCAGATGCCCCCAGATAGCAGTGTTAATCGCAAAAGTCTATACTATCCTCACCTAACGTCGCCAAACGCAGGCTAACTCAACCTGACGTGCCGAGACCACTATTGGTGGCCTCCCAGGATTCGAGCTGAGTAGAGTAGAGTAGGGCACTCTAGAACGCAGAAATCCAAGGAATAGCAGATTATAGCACAAAAGCCAGAGAAATCCTAACCCAGCCTTCTTAACCTAAACTGACGGAACGTAACCCTATTCAACCTAACGCGTCGAGACCAATGTCGCTGAACACCCTGGAGCCAAGCTGAGCCTATTAGAGGACGTTAGAGCGAAGAGATACGCGGAATAGGAGTGTATAGCACATAGGTCAGAGTAGTATATTCTATCCTAGTCAAACGTGACGTATCCAAACGTAGCGTAACTCAACCTAACATGACGAGACCACTACTGCTGGCCTCCACAGAGACAAGCAGAATGTACTAGGGAGGAGCAGAGCGCAGAAATCTTCCGAATATCAGTTGTACAACGCAAAAGCCGAAGTAGCATATCCTAACCGAGCCAAACGTAACACACACAGACGTAGGATAACATAACCTAACACGCCGGGACCGCTACTGCTGGCCTCCACAGAAGCATTCAAATTTAGCAGAGCAAAGTATAGCGCAGAAATCCACCGCACTGCAGTGAATAGCACAAAAGTCGAAGGTACCCTAACCTGACTTGTCCTAACGCAACCTACCAAGCCTAGCATAGCACAACGCAACGTGCCGCGACCACTGCTCGTGGCCTCCACGGAGCAAGGCATAATGCAGTAGAGCGCAGTAGGTCACAGAAATGCACCGAAAAGCAGTGTAAATCACAAAAGTCTATGGTGCGTATCCCAACCTAGCCAACCGTGGCACGTCCATACGTGACATAGCTCTACCTAACTCGGCGAGATCACGACTGCTCGCGTCAACAGAGACAAGAAGAATGTACCAGAGCAAAGTATTGCGCAGAAATCCACCGCAATTCGGTGGATAGCACAAAAGTCGTATATATCCTAGCATAACCTTCCATAACGTAACCTTACCTAACGTAGCACTACTCCACACAACGTGCAGCGATCACTGCTTCCAGACGCACCGGAGCAAGGCAGAATGTAGTAGAGCGCAGTAGGTCACAGGAATACGCCGAAAAGCAGTAGAAAGCACGAAAGTCGATGTAGCCTATCCTAACCTAGCCACGCGTGACATGCCTAAACGTATCCTAACGCAACCCAATGCGACGAGCACACTATTGCTGCCCACCACAGAGACAAGCAGTATGTACTAGAGCACAGTAGAGCTCAGAAAGCCGCCGCATTGGGGTTAAGAGCTCGTAAGTCGCTGATATCCAAACCTGGCCTGACTTAACTTAACCAACCCAGCGTAGTATATCTCAAAACAACGTGTTGTGATCATTGCTCCTGTCCACTCTAGAGTCATGCAGAATGTAGTAGAACACAGTAGATCACAGAAATCCACCTGACAAGATTGTATACCACGAAAGTCATAGGTACCCTAACTAAACTTTAGTATAAACTAACCGGAATAATCCTAACACAAACTGACGTGCCACAACTACTATTGCTCGCCTCCCCAGAGTCGAGCAGAGTATAGTAGAGCAATGTTGGGCGCAGAATTCCTCCGAACAGCAGTGTGCAGCACGAAAGTCTAAGTTAACCTGGTTCAGCTTAACCTAACCAAACTTAGCCAAACGTTAACTAAAACAAACTAACGTGCCGAAGCCAGAGATGCTGGCCTCCACAGAGTAAAGCAGAGAATATTGTAGCACATTATGGCGTGGAAACCCACCGATTAACGGTGTATAGCACAAAAGACAAAGCAGAATATCCTAACCTAGCCAAACGTAACGTAACCGTACGTGACCTAACTCGCCCGAGCATGACGAGACCACTTTTGCCGGCCATCACAAAGACACGCAGAACACAATAGAGCACACTGCAGCGCAGAAGTCCACCGTATAGCAGTGTGCAGCACGTAAGTTGAAGCTACCCTATCCTAATATATCCAATCATAACATAACCAAACGCAACATAAAACAACCTAACGTACCCCCACCGCTATTGCTGGAATCCCCAGAGTCGAGCAGAACATGCTAAAGGAACAGAGGGCGCGTAGGTCCATAGAAACGCAGTGCACAGCACAAAACTCATATGTCTCGAGATATAACCAATGCTAACATACCCTAACCGAGCGTAGCCTACCTCAACGTAACGCGCCGCGGCCACTATTGCTGGCTGCCCCAAGGCGACGCCGAATGTAGTAGAGCTCCGACGTGCGCAGGAATCCACCGGACATTAGTGTTTAACGCGAAAGTCGTAGCCACCATAACCGAAATTAACCCGAAATAAATTAGCCAAACGCCGCCTAGCTCAACCTAATTTGCCGGGACAAATATTGCTGGCATTCCCGTGGCTAAGGAGAAAATACTAGAGCTCTGCAGAGCTCAATGAACGTCGACACTGACATGCATCACACAGAAGTCAAACATAGCCCAACAAAACTAGGTGTAACCAAACATATCCAAACGCAGTTTAGCTCAATATAACGTGACGAGACCAATATTGCTGGCATCCCAGAGCCAAGCAGAGCGTATTAGAGCACATTAGAGCGCAGAAATGCGCCGAACAGCGGCGAGCAGCACGAAAGTCATACTAGACTATCCTAACCTAATCAAACGTAACTTAACCAACCGTAACATAACCCAACCTAACATGTCGAAACCACTAGTGCGGGCCCCACGCAGACAACTAGAAAGTACTAGAGGACAGTAGAGCGCAGAAATCCACCGCATTGCTGTGAGCCGCACAAAAGCCTTAGATATCCTAACCTAAGCTGAACTAATCTAACCTAGCCAGACGCAGCTTAACCCAACATGACGTAACACGACCACAGCTCCTGGCCTCCACTGAGTCAACCACAGAGTAGCAGAGCAGAGTAGGTCACAGGAATCCAATGAATTGCACTGTATAGATCGAAAGATGAAGTAATCCTGACTGAACTTAGCCTAACCTACCCAAACCAAACGTAACCTGCCACAACATTAAGAGCCGCAACCGCTATTGCTCGCCTTCACAGAGTCGAGCAGAATATAGTACAGCAACGTAGAGCGCAGAGATCCACCGAATAACGGTGTATAGCACAAAGGTCAAGGCCACCCTAACCAAACAACTTAACCCATCCTAACCAAGCGTAACCTTGCTAAACGTAACGAGCCGTACCACATATGCTGGCCTCCCCAGATGCATGCAGTACTCGTTAGAGTACAGTAGAGCGCAGAAATCCAATATACACCAGCGTATAGCACAAAACTCAAATATATTCTGTCCCAACAATACTACTCGTAACATGACCAAAGGCAACATAACTCTGCCTAACGTGTCGAGGCCACTACTGCTGGCCCCCAAAGCCAAGCAGAGAATATAAGATCGCTTTAGGGTGCTGAAATTAAACGAGTAGCATTGTATAGCCGAATATCAAAGACACCCTATCCTAACCGAACCCAACCGAACCAAACCGAAAATAGAATAACTGAACCTAGCGAACAGCGACCTTTATCGCTGACTTCACCAGAGACAAGCAGAGTATGATAGAGAGCAGTAGAGCACAGAAGTCCATAGAATATCGGTGTTGAGCACATAAGAGGAAGTTATCATAGCATAACCGAACCTCACCTAACATAACCAAATGCATTCCATCTCGACCTAACGAGCCGGGACCTCAATTGCTCGCCTCCGCGTCCCTAACCAGTGCACGATATAGGAGAATAGAGCTCTGAGGTTCACAGGATGGTAGTTCATAGCACGAAAGTCAAAGATATCCCAACCTAACCCAAACAAACCTAACCTCACCAAACGTAACGTAACACAACCTAACGCTCCGCGGACACTACTTCTCGAATTCCTAGAGCAAAGCAGGGAAATTTAGATCGGAGTAGAGCGCAGAAATTCAACGTATAGCAGCGTATAGCGCAAAAGTCAAAGCTATCCTTTCCTAAATTAAGCAAACGTTACGTAATCGAACGTAGCCTAACTCCACCTAACGTGCCGAGACCTATATTGCTGCCACCCTCAGAGCCCAGCAGAAAATAGTAGAGCACAGTGGAGCGCAGGCATCCTTCGCACTGAAGTGTAGGGCACAAAAGTCGAAGATATCCTAACCGAACCGGACACAACCTGACATTAACGAAAGTAGCATATCTTAGACTAACGTGCCGAGACCACCATTGTTGGCCTCCGCAGCGTCAAGCAGAGCATATTAGAGTACAGTAGAGCGCAGATGTCCACCGAATAACAATGTATAGCACAAAAGCCGGCGGTACCCTGTCATAACCTAACCAAACGTAACATAAGCAGACGTAATGTAGCTTAACCTGACACGATTCGACCGCTGCTGCTGGCCTCCGAGAGCTAAGCAGATTATGGCAGAGCAATGTGGAACGCTGAAGTTGTCCGAATAGCAGTGTATAGCGCAAAAGACGTAGCCAACCAAACCAAACGTAGCAAAACCTGACATAACAAAACGTAACATAACTGTAACTAACGCGCCGAGAGTGCTATTTGTGGCGTCCACACAGACAAGCTGAAAGCGATAGCACACAGAAGAGCGCAGAAGTCCACAGAATAGCAGTGCGTGGCACAAGAGTCGAAGCTATTAGAAACTAACGCTGCTTAACCTAACCCAGCCCAACGTAATGTAACCCAACCTAACGTGGCGCGACCACTACTGCTGTCCACCCCAAAGCCAAGCAAAGCAAATTGCGTAGAAATCCTCTGGAAAGCGGTGTATAGCACAATAGTCGAAGCTATCCTCTCCTAACCTAAGCAATCGTAACATTAAGAAACGTAGCCCTACAAAACCTATCGTTCCACGACCAATGTTTCTGGTCTCCCCAGAGGCGAGCAGAGTATAGTAAACCTCAGTAGGGCGCAGAAAGCCACCAAATAGCAATGTATAGCACAAAATTCAAAGATACGTTAACCTAACCGGACCTAACCTAACCCAACCCAACGTAGAGAAACTAAACCTAACGTGTCGCGGCCAATATTGCTGGCTTCTTCACAGACGGGCAGAATAACCTAGAGCACACTAGAGCACAGAAGTCCATGGAATATCAGCATTGAGCACATATGTCAAAGCCATCCTAACCAAACCCAACCTAACCAAACTTAACCAAATGTAATATAACTCCCCCTAACGTACCGCAGCCACTATTGCTGGCCTCCCCAGGGACAAGCAGATTAGAGTAGTGCACTGTGGAGTCCAGGAATCCACCGAATTTTTGTCTATAGCACGAAGGACTAAGCTACCCTAACTAAGCACACCATAACCCAACCTAATCAAACGTAACCTAGCATAACACAACGTGCCACGACTGCACTTGCTGGCTTCCCGAGCGCCGAGCAGGTTGTAGTAGAGCAATTTATGGGGCAGGAATCCACCGAATGGCCGTGTATAGCACAGAGGGCAAAGCTACCATCCCGTTACATGACAAAACGTACCATAACCATACACAACCTAACACAATCTAAGGCTTCCAGACCACTCTTGCCGGCCTCCACATAGCCAAGCAGAACACACTAGTGGAGAGAAGAATGCAGAAATCCGTGGAATCGCAGTGTATATCAGAAAAGCCAAAGCTACCCAAATCTACCCCAAGCCAATAGGATATAGCCAAACGTAACCTAACTAAATCTAACATGCCGCGCCCACTCTTTCTGCACTCCCAAGAGCAAGGCAGGACATATTAGGGCGCAGTAGAGCCGAGAAGCCCACCGAATAGCAGTATATAGCAAAAAGGTCAAAGTTATCCAAAATAACCTAACCAAACGTAACACAACCGAAGTGACCAAATCCGACCTAACGTGCCTTGGCCACTATTGCTGGCCTCACGGACGACAAGCAGGACATACCAGAGGGTAGTAGAGCGCAGAATCCCATATAATTGCACTGTACAGCAGAAAAGTCGAAGCTACCGTAGCCTTACGCAAAATAACGTAAACAAACCAAACGTAACCTAACACGATCTAACATGCTGAGACAATTATTGCCGGTCAACCCAGGGGCAAGGAGAGAATATTTGAAGAGAGTAGTGCGCAAAAACCCACCGAACATTAATTTGTAAAGCAGATGTCAGATCCGGCCTTTCCTAATCTAACCAAACGCAACATCACCAAAGGTTACCTAAGTGTACCTAAGTGCCGGATCTGCTGTTGCTGGCCTCCGCAGATCCATGCAGAATATGCTACTGCACAGTAGAGCGCAGAGTCCCTCCGAGTAGCATTTCATACCGCAAAAGTCAAAGCCATCCTATATAAGCTTAACCAAACCAAACATAACCAAACGTGACTTGAATCTAACAATCGTGACACAGCCAACATTGCTGGCCTCCCAGAGACAAGCAGAACACATTAGAGAACAGTGGAATGCAGAAATGCACAGAATATCAGGGTATAGCACAAAAGTTGGAGCTATCCTTTGATAACGTAACCAATCGTGACATAACCAAGCGTAACATGACAAAGGATAACTTTCCGATACCATGATTGCTGGCCTCCCCAGAGCCAAGCAAAACATACTAGAGGTAGTAGAGCGCAGAAAGCCACCGAACAGCTGTGTACAGTACAAAAGTCGAAGCTGTCCCATCCAAGCATAACCAAACCTAGCCTAACCGGACGAAACGCAGCTCAACCAAACTTGCCGCAACCACTATTCCTGGCGTCCCCAGACACAAGCAGAGTGTGGTAGCGCACAGTAGAGAGCAGGAGTCCATAGGATGGCAGCGCGTTTCACAAATGTCGAAGATATCCTAACCCAACGCAACATAACCTGACTTAACCGTACGCATTCTAACTGAACACAACACGCTGCTGCCACTATTGCCGCACTCACGACAGTCGGGCAGATTTTAGTGGAGCAATGCAGAGTGCACGAATCTACCGAAGAGCAGTGCATGGCACATAAGTCTAAGCTGTCCCATTCAAACCTATGCAAACGTGCACAACCAAACGTGTCCTTACTCAACCTAACGCGCCGAGACCACTATTACTGGCCTCCCCAGAGTCGGACAGAGTAAATTAGTGCAATGTGGATCGTAGGAATCTACCGAATAGCGGTGTATACCACAATGGTCAATGCTACCCCCTCATAACCTATCCAAGCGTAACATGCCATACGAAACTGCCCACCTTATCGCACCGCGACCACTATTGCTGGCATCCTCAGAGTCGAACAGATTACAGTAGGGTACAGGAGAGCGTAGAAATCCACCGGAAAGCAGTGTATACCACAAAAGTCAAAGTTATCCTGACATAACCCTAGCTACCATAACCCAACCGAGCGTAACACAACTCAATATAACTTGACGAGACCACTATTACTGGGATTCCCAGTGCCAAGATGAACACACTAGAGCACTGTAGAGCGTTGAAATACGCCGTATAGTAGTGTCTAGCACAAAAGACGAAGCTTTCCTATCCTAACCTAACCCAACGTTGCATAAGCGGACGCACCGTAACGCAACCTGAAGTGACACAGCAGCTATTGCTGGCCTCACGAGTCCTATCCAGAGTACAGCAGAGCAATGTAGGACGCTGAAATGTTCCGAATAGCAGTGTATAGCTCAAAAGTCAAATATATCCTAATCAAACCAAACCAAACCAAACCCAACAGAACATAACATAATTCAACCTATCGTGTCTGCAGCACTAATCCTGGCGTCCACGGAGACAAGTAGAGCGTGATAGCGCACATAAAGGCGCAGGAGTCCATAGAATAGAAGTGTATAGCACAGGAATCAAAGCCATAGTAACCAAACATAAAAAACCTATTCTGACCAAACGCAACGTAGCTACGACAAATATAACACGGCCACTATTGCTGCCCTGCCCAGAGGCAAGCAGATGCTAGTAGAGGATGCAGAGCGCAGATATCGACAGAATAACAGTGAATGGCGCAATGGACAATGCCAGTCAAACCAATCTTAGCTTAACCAAACACAACCAATCTTAGCTTAACCAAACACAACCAATCTTAACATATTTCAACCAAACCTGCCACGACCGCTATTGCTGGTCTCCCCACAGACAAGCAGATGGTAATGGAGCACCGCAGTGCACAGATATCGACCGAACAGCAGTGTATAGCACAAGAGACAAAGATAGACTAACCAAACATATCCGAATCTCACCAAGCCATGCGTCGCGGAACTCAAACTTGCGTGCCAAAGCCACCGTTGCTGACCTCCCCAGAACCAGGCAGAACGTACTACAGCGGTGTAGAGTGCAGAAATTCAACGTATAGAAGTGTCTAGCACAAAATTTGATGCGATCCTCTCCTATCCTAATCAATCGTAACATTACCAAGCGTAGCCTAACAAAACCTATTGTGCCATGACCGCTATTGCTGGCATGCCCAGAGTCGAGCAGAGTATATTAGATCACAGTAGAGCGCAGATAGCACCCAAATAGCAAGTTGAAGCTGAAAATTCAAAGATAACCTGACATAACGAGGCCTAACCGAACCTAACCGAACGCAGAATAACTATACCAACGGTGCCGAGACGACTATTGCTGGCTTCGCCAGAGACAAGCGGAATATGATGAAGCACAGTAGAACACAGAAGTCCATAGGACACCTGTGCTGAGCACAAAAGTCAAAGATACCCTGACCTATCCCAAACAAACCCAACCTAACCAAACGTAACTTAACACTTCCTAACGCGCCGCGCCTACATTTTCTGTCCTCCCCAGTGGAAAACAGGGCATATTAGATCACAGCAGAGCGCAGAAAGCCACCAAATAAGAGCGTACAGCACAAAAGTCAAAGCAACCCTCTCCAAACCGAACTAACCTTAACATACCCAAACGTAACCTAAATTGCTGCGACCGCTATTGCTGGCCTCCCCAGTGTCGAGTAGGGTACAGTAGAGCAACAGTATATACCACATGGCAGTATATACCACAAAAATCAAGGATATCGTATCCTAACCTAACCAAGCATAACATAACATAGACAAACTTAATCAAACACTACATAAACCGCCGCCACCGCTATTGCTGGCTACCCCAGAGGCAACCAGAACATGTTAGGGGAGAGTAGAGCGCTGAAACCCATAGAATCTTCGTGTACGGCAAAAAAGTCAAAGACACCCAGGCATAACCAGTAATATCATATCCTACCCTGCATAGCAAACTCAATATAACGTGCCGCGACCATTACTGCTGGCCTCCACAGGTCCATGCAGAATAGAGTAGAGCACAGTAGAGGGTAGGTATACACCGAATAACAGTCTATAGAACGAAAGTCGATGCGATCCTGATCATACTTATCCTAACCTAACCTGACCGAGCGTAACCTATCTGAACCTACCGTGTCGCGACAACTATAGTTGGCCTCCCGAGTGTCGATCACTGTATAGTATAGCAATGTGGAGCGTAAATATCCACTGAATATAAGTGTATAGCACAAGAGTCCAAGCTATCCTATCCCAACATATACAAAAGTAGTATATACAAACGCAATTTGTTGCAAACTAACGTGCCGAGGCCACAATTGCCACCATCCCAGAGCCACGCTGATCATATTAGAGCACATTGGAGCGCAGGTATCCAGCGAATAGCAGCGAATGGCACAAAAGCCAAAGTAGTGTATCCTAACATAGCAAACCGTAACTTAAGCAAACGCAACCTGAATAAACCTAACATAACGACACCACTGTTGGCGGCCTCCACAGCGACGCGCAGAATGTACTGTAGAACATCAGAGCGCAGAAATCGACCGCATTGCAGTGAATAGCACAAATGCCGTAGATATCCTAAAGTAACCTGAGCTAACATAAACCAAACAAATCGAAACATATCCCAATCTAACGTGCAGCGGCCATCGTTTCTCGCATCCCCAGAGCCGAACAGAGTATAGTAGGGCAATGTAGAGCGCAGTATCCAACCGAGTAGCAGTGTGTAACGCAAAAGTCAAAGAAATCCTAACAGAACCTCCATAACGTAACCTAACGAAACGTAAACTTACTCAACCTAACGTACCGAGACCACTGTTACTGGCAACCACAGAGTCAAGCATAAAATATTAGAACGCAGCACAACGCAAAAATCGGAGGATAGCAGTGTGTAGCACGGAAGTCTGATGTATCGTATCCTAACTTCACCAACCTAACCAAATACGGCGTAACACAACTTAACGTGCCGAGGTACACCATTTCTGGCCTCCCCAGAGCCAAGCAGAGTTTACTAGAGCACAGCAGAGCGCAGAAGTCCACCGCATTGCTGTGAATAGCATAAAAGTCGAAGATATCCGGATCTAATCTGACCTAACCTAACCTAACCAAACGCAGCGTAACTCAACAGAGCGTGCCGCCCCATTATTGCCGGCCTCCCCTAAGTCGAGCAGATTATAGTTGAGTAGCGTGGAGCGCATAAATCCACCGAATATCAGTGTATAGCGCATAAGTGGCAGATGTCCTAACCTTACCTGGCCTGACATAACCTAACCAAACGTAGCAGTGCTCATCATACCTGTCCGCGGCTGCTGTTCTGGCATACCCGGAGGCAAGCAGGATACAGTAGCGCACAGTCGAGCGCACATATTCAACGAGCAACAGCTCATAGCACGAAAGTCAAGGCTATCCTTACCGAACTTAACCTAACCTAAACTAACCAAACGCAACCTATCGCAGCCTGAGTTGCCGAGACCAATCTTGCTGGCATTCCCAGGGCTAAGCAGCATATATTAGAGCGCAGTAGAGGGCAGAAATTCTCCGAATAGAAGTTTATAGCACGAAAGTGTAAGTAAACCTGACTGAGCATAACCTGACCAAAGCTAACCAAACGTAACATAACACAATCTAACTTGCCGAGACTACTATTACTGGCGTCCCCAGATCGAAGCGGAAAATACTAGAACACAGCAGATCGCGGAAATCCGTGTATGACAGTGTATAGCACAAAAGCTACCCTAACCTAACCTCACCGAACGTAACACAATCGAACGTAATATATCTCTGCCTAACATGTTGAGACCACTAGTGTTGGCCTGCCAAGCCCCAAGCAGTATATCCTACAGCGCAAAAGTCAAACATACCCTGATCTAACACGTCCGAACCGAACCTGCCCAAACGTTGTGTCACTCAACACAACTTGACGAGGCCAATATAGCTGGCTTCTCCAGAGCCAAGCGGAGTATATTAGAGCGCATTAGAACGTAGAAATCCGATGAATAGCAGTGCATATCGCAAAAGTTGGAGTAACATATCCTCAGCTAGCCGAACGTAACGTATACGAACGTAACGTAAATATAACAAATTGGACGAGGCCACAAATTATAGCCTCCACAGAGACAAGCGGAATGCACTTTAGCACCAGAGAGAGCAGGAATCAACCGCCTTGCAGTGAATAACACAAATGCCGTAGATATTCTAACCTAACCTTATCAAACCATACCCGGTCAAATGCAGCGTGGATCATCGTAACGCGCCACGAACACTGCTCGTGGCCTCCCCAGAGTCAAGCAAAATGTTGTAGAGCTGACTAGGTAACAGAAATCCACCAAATAGCACTATATGGCACGAATGTCAGAGCTACCCTAGCCAAACATTGCCAAACCTAACATAACCAATCTAAACATGTCTCAAACTAACTTGCCACGGCCACTACTTCTCGCGTCACCAGAGTCGAGCGAAGAATAGTAGAGCACAGTAGAGCTCAGAAATACACCGCCTTGCAGTGTATGGCCATAAAGTCAAAGATATCCAAACCATACCTGAACTAACCTAACCTAACCGATCGTAGTACATCTCAACAAATGGTGCCTAGGCCACTATTGCTGCCCTCCACAGAGGGAAGCAGAATGCACTAGGGCAGAGTCCAGCACAGAAAGTCACCCCATTGCAGTGAATAGCGCAAAAGTCGAAGATATCCTATCATGATGTGACCCAGACTGACCTAACCGAACGTAGCATAGCACATCACATTGTGCCGCGACCACTGCTGCAGGCGCACCGAAGCAAGCACAGTATAGTAGAGCACTGTAGGACACAGGAATCTACGACATAATAGTGTATAGTATGAGAGTCAAAGATATCCTTACCAAGCATTACCTAATCTAATCAAGCCAAACGTAACCTAACTCAAACTAACGTGCCACTACCACCACTGCCCACTCCCCAGAGTGGAGCGCAGTATAGTAGAGAAATTTAGAGCTCGGAAATGCACCGAATAGCAGTATACAGCACAAAAGTCAGAGACACCCTAACCAAATCTTCCTAACCTAACCCAAAAATACGTAGCATAGATAAACCTCACGCGCCGAGGCCACTATTACTGGCCACCACAGATACAATCAGAGCATATTAGAGCACATTAGAGCGCAGAAATCCACCGAATTGCAGTGAATGGCGCAAAAGTCAAAGAAGCATGTCGTATCGTAGCCAAACGTAACATCTCCAAGCGTATCCTAACACAAGCTAACATAGCGATACCACAATTGTTGGCCTCCACAGAGAAAAGCAGAGTGTACTAGGGCACAGTAGAGTGCAGAAGTCCACCGCATTGCTGCGAAAAGCTCAAAAGCCGTAAATATGCTCTACTTACCTGACCTAATCTCACCTAACCAGGCGCAGCATGGCCCACATGGCGCTCCGCGACCACTACTCCTGGTTTCCCCGGAGCCAAGAAAATACAGCACAGCAGAGTAGATCGCAGGAACCCACCGGATAACAGTGTATAGCACGAAAGTCAAATCTATCCTATCCAAACCTAGCTCAACCTATTCTAGCCAAAGATAACATAACTCCAAGTAACGTGCCACGTCCACCATTGCACTCCCCCCATCGTCGGGCAGAGTACAGTAGAGCAGTGTACGGCTCTTAAATCAAAGAGATCCTAACCATGCCTTCCAAGCCTACCCTAACGGAACGCAACATAGCTCAACCTAAAGCAGCGATACCACTATTACCGGCCACTCCAGAGCAAAGCAGATCATATTGGAGGACAGCAGGACGCAAAATCCACCGAATGTGTGTGAATGGCACGAAAGTCTAAGATATTCTTTCCTATTATAACAAAACCCGTCATATGTAAACTTCGCCTAACCAAACCGAACGCGCCGAGACCACTATTGCTGGCCTCCCCAGAGACAAGCGGAGAACATTAGAACACAGTAGAGCGCAGAAGTCGGTGGATAGCAGTGTATAGCACAGATGTCTAAGCTAACCTGTTCTAACCTCTCCAAACGCAACATAAACAAACGTGGCATAGCCCAACCTAACCAGCCGAGACCACCCTTCCTGACATCCTCAGAGACAAGCAGAATGTACTAGGGCACAGTAGATCACAGAAATCCACCGAATAGCTGCGTAAAGCTCAAAGGTAAAAGCAGCCCCTCCTAACCTGTCCGAACGTAGCATACCCAAACGTAAGCTAAATGAACCTAACATTACTAGACAGATATTGCTGACCTCCACAGAGACAGGTAGAGTATACTAGATCACAGAAGTGCGCATATATCCTCCGCCTTGCAGGGAATAGCACAAACGTCAAAGAAATCCTAACATAACCTGAACAAACCTAACCGTACCGAACGTAGCGTAACTCAACAGGGCGTGCCGCGACAGCTGCTGCCGGACTCCCCAGGGCCAAGCAGAATGGAGAAGAGCACAGTAGGTCACTGTAAACCGCCGGAAAATAGTGTTTCGCACGAAAGTTGAAGCCATTCTAACCAAACGTAACATAACACAACCTAATCAAGCGTAGCCTAACTAAACGTAACGTGCCGCGACAGCTATTGCTGGCCTGCCCAGGGCATAACGGTATACGGCAGAGCACAATAGACCGCAGAAGTACACCGAACAACAGTACATAGCACGAAAGTCATAGCTATCATATCCAAACTTATCCGAACCGTACCTAACAAAACGTAACCTAACTAAAATAAACGTGCCGCGACTGCCATTACTGTTCACGCCACAGACAAGCGGAATATATTAGAGCGCAGTAGTGATCATAAATCCGGCGTATCTGCAGTAGTGTGCATAAATCCGGCGTATAGCATTGAATGGCGCAAAAGTATAAGCTACCCTGTCCAAGCATAACCAAAATTGTCAGATGCACACGTAGCCTAACTAACACCAACCCGCCGAGTCCACTATTGCTGGCATCCCCAGAACCCAGCAGGGAATAATAGAACGCAGTACAGAGCAGAAGCCGCAGCATAGCGGAGTATAGCGCAGACGTATAGACTACCCTGTCCTAACACCACCAAACGCAATATAACCAAGCGCATCCTAACTGAACCTAGCATGACGAGACCTCTATTTCTGGCCGCACAGATACAAGCAGGATGTACTAGTGCACAATAGTGCGCAGAAATCCACCGCAATGCTGTGAATAGCACAAAAGCCATAGATGTCGTAGCATAACCTGAGCTAAACTAACCAAACCTATCTTAGCAGTTCTCGACATAACGTGCAGCGACCACTGCTACTGGTCTCAGCATGGACAAGGAGCATGTTGTAGAGCAGAGTAGATCTCATTAATTCAACGAATAGCAGTGCACGAAAGCCATAGCTACCATAACAAAGCTTAACTTAACCTATCCCAACCGAACGTAACCTAACTGTACCGAACGCGCCGTGACCACGAATACTCGCCTCCCCATAGACGTGCTGAATATAGTAGAGCATTGTAGGGCACAGAAATGCACGGAAATGCAGTGTAGAGCACGAAAGTCAAAGTCATCCTGACCAAACTTAACCTAAGCTAACCTAACCAAACATAACCTAACTCAAACTAACGGGCCGCAATTACTATTGCTGGCCACCTCAAGGCCGAGACGGAACATATTAGGGCACAGTAGAGCGCAGAAACCCACCGACTAGCAGCGTATGGCACAAAATTCTAAGCCATTCTGTCCTAACCTGACCAAGCTTAACATACGCAAACGTACCTAGATGCAACCTGACGTGCCGAAACTAATTTTGCTGGCACGCCCACAGCCAAGCAGGATATACTAGAGCACAGTAGAGCGCAGAAATGCGCGTGTAGCTGTGTATAGCACAAAAGTCATAGCTATCCGCGCCTACCCCATGCTAACGTAGCGTAACCAAACGTAGTCCAACTCAACATAACGTGCCGCGACCACGATTGCTCGGCTCCACAGATCCAAGCAGATCACATTAGAGCACACTAGAGCGCTGGAATCCACCGAGTAGCTGTGTATAGCACAATGGTCAAAGCTACCGTATCCTTATATATCCAACATTAACATGATCAAACGTAACATATCCACACCTAACGAACCGCAACCACAATTGCCGGCGCCGCCAGTGTCGAGCAGAACATATTAGAGGAGAGTAGAGCGTAGAAATCCATAGAATCGCAGTCTATAGGGCGAAAGTCATAGCTATCTGAACTAGACCCATGTTATCATAGCCTAACCGGACGTGGCATAACTCAGCATGACGTGCCGCGGCCATTGCTCCTGGCCTCCACAGAGCCAAGCAGAATGTAGAAGAGCACAGTAGATCACAGAGGTTAATAGAATAACAGTGTATGTCACGAAAGTCAAAGCTATCCTACACAAACGTATCCCAACGTAATCTAGTCAAACGTAGCCCATCTCAAGATAACGTGTCGCTGCCACTATAGCCGGCGTGCGCAGGGCCAAGCAGAATATAGTAGAGCAGAGTAGATCACAGAAATACACCGAATAACAGTGTATGGCACGAAAGTCAAAGCAATCCTATCTAAACTTAGCCTAACCTAACCTAACGAAAAGTAACCTAATTGAGGACAGCTTGCCACGACCACTATTGCTCGCCTCTCCAGATTCGAGCAGAGTATGGTGGAGCAATGTGGAGCGCAGAAATCCACCGAATTGCAGTGTATGTTATAAAAGTCGAGGATATCCTAACCAAACCTGGCGTAACCTATCCTAGCCTAACCGAACGAAGCATAACTGATCATAACGTACCGCGACCACTGCTGCAGGCACCCCCAGAGCAAAGCAGGGCACCGTAAAGCACAGTGGATCACAGAAATCCACTGAACAGCAGCGTAAAGCACAAAAGTCAGAGTAGCATGTCCTAACCAAGCCAAATGTTACATACCCAATCGTATGTAGCCAATCGAATACATACCATGAAGTGACGACTACTGCTGGCCTGCTCAGAAACAAGCAAAATGTGCTAGAGAACAGTAGATCACAGGAATACAGCGAATAACAGTGTACAGCACGTAAGTGGAGGCTATAATAGCAAAGCGTATCCTAACCTGTCGTAACCAAACGAATCCTAACTGAACCTAACATGACGAGACCACTATTTCTGGGCTCCGCAGAGACAAGAAGAATGTACCAGAGCACAGTATAGCGCAGAAGCACGGCGTATTTCAGTGAAGAGCACAAAAGCCCTAGACATCATTGTATAGCCAGACCTAATCTAACCTAACCGAACGTAGAGTAGCTCAACAGAGTGTGCCGCGACCGCTGCTGCCGGATTACCCAGGGCCAAGCAGAAAAGAGAAGAGTACAGAGGAAACCGCCGGATAATAGTGTATAGCACGAAAGTCAAAGCTATCGTAACCAAACATTTCCGAACATAGCTTAACCAAACGCAACCCAATAGAAGTTAACGTGCACCGGACACTATAGCTCGCCTCCACACAGTAGAGCAGGGTGTATTCAGGACATAGCAGAGCAATGTCGGGCGCAGGAATCCACAAAACAGCAGTGTACAACACAAAAGTCAAAGCCATTCATTCCTAATCTATCTAAACGTAATGTAGTCAAACGAATCCTATCCGAACCGAGCGTGCGGCGACCAGTATAGCTGACTTCCACAGAGTCAAGCAGAGCATATTAGAGGAGAGAAGAGCGCAGAAATCCGCAGAATCGTAGTGTATAACAGGAAAGTCGAAGCTATCCGAACTTGGCCTCAGCCAACCTAACTTAACGAAACGAATCCTAACTCAACTTAGTGCGCCGAGACCACAATTACTGGCTACCCGAGGTCCAAGCAGCACATACTGGAGCACAGAAGAGCGTAGACGTCCACCGAATTCCAGTGTACAGCACAGAAATCAAAGATATACTAACCCTACCCAAACTAGCCTAATCTAACCGAACGTAACTTAACTGAACCTAGCGCACCGCGGCCACTGTTTTCGGCCTTTGCGGAGAAAAGCGGAGCGCGCTCGATCAGAGTAGTGCGCCGAAATCCACCGAACAGTAGAGTGCAGCACGGAAGTCAAGGCTACCCTGCCTTGACCCAAACTAACATAACCTGACCAAACGTTGCATAACTAAGGCTGACCTGCCGATACCGCAATTGCTGTACCTCCCAGATCAAAGCTGAACATACTATCGCCAAGTAGAGTGCAGAAATCGGCCGCAAAGTAGTGTATAGCACAAAAGTTGAAGTTATCCTCTCCTAACCTAGCCAATCGCAACATACACAAACTTAACCTGACAAAACCAAAAGAAAACCGAACACTACTGCTGGCCTTCCCACAGTCGAGCATAGTAGAGTAGAGCACAGTAGGGCGCCGAAATCCGCCGATCAGCAGTCTATGAAATGATAGTCAAAGCCATCCGAACATAACACGAACAAGCATTCCTTAACCAAACGCAAAATAACAAAACCTAACGTGCTGGCACCAGTATTGCTGGCCACCCTAGGCCCAAGCAGAGCATATTAGAGCACAGTATAGCGCAGAAGTTCGCCGTATAGCAGTATACGGCACAATGTCTGAGTTACCCTATCCTAGTATAACCAAACGTAACATAAGCAGACGTAAACTAACACAACATGTCGTGCCACGATCGCTGCTGCTGTTCTCACGAGAGCTAAGCGTATTATAGCAGAGCAACGAAGATCGCTGAGATCGTCTGAATAGCAGTGTATTGCTCAAAAGCCGAAGTCATCCGAACCAAGCGTGGCCAAACCTAACGTAACCAATCGTAACGTAACTCAATCTAACATTCCGAGAGCACTATTCATGTTGTCCACAGAGCCAAGCAGATTGTGATAGCGCACAGAAGAGCGCAGAAGTCCAGTGATTTGCAGTGCGAAGCACAAAATCCGAAGCTGTCCTAAGCAAGCACTAAGTAACCTAACCTAACCAAACGTAACGTAACTCACACTAACGTGCGGCGACCAATACTGCTGCCCGCCACGGGGCCAAGCAGATTAGGGTAGAGCGCAGGAGAGGACAGGAATCCACCGAATAACAGTTCATCGCTCGAAAGTCTGCGCTATCCTAGTCTAACACAAGCAAACGAAGCCCTGCGAAATGTAGCCCAAGCCAGCCTAACGTGACGAGACCAATATTACTGGCCAACCGTGTGTCCAGCAGAGTACGGTAGAGCAATATATAGCGTAGAAATCCCCCGAAGTTCAGTGTGTAGCACAAACGTCAAAGGCAACCTGACCAAGACTAACCTAACTTAACATAACCGAACGTAACGTAACACAAAATAACGTGCCGCAACCACTACAGCTGACGTCCACAGAGCCAAGTAGAGTAAACTAGATCGCAGTGGATTACAGAAATCCGCGGCGATGCAGTGTAAAGCACATATTCAAGAATATCCTTTCTTTCTTTTTCACGTGGGGGAAATCTTCCAAAGAAAACCGGCCCCCTTAGAGGAGGGGGCGGGGTTATATGGGATCTTTACCTACTAAAACCACCACGATTGCCAGCCCTTCGCATCTTGCTGGGCCCTGGAATTCGCGGCGACGCAATTGCCAGGACGCCCCCGCGACGCAACCGTAGTTCCCTCCCGGCGCGACAGGAAATCGCACCAGAAACGATCATGTTCATGCGCGCGAGACGGGTCAATCACAGGCACAAACACACAAGTACACAACACGCATACCACCGCAACGCGACGCACGCATACCCTGCATACTCTCGAACTGACGGGCCCCCACAAGCCAGCTCGTGGTCACCCTGACCTATGTTACAATGGGAGAGGAAGACGGTCTCCCCGGCCGTAGGTACGCGATCGCACGCGAAGGCGGAGATCTAAGGCGTTAGCACATGCGGCAGTGCTCGCGCCGCCCTCCGGCGCCGCGCTTGCAGCCTCCGCCGCCCTACGAGCGAGGAGCACATGCTACGCTCGCGGGCTCACTCCGCGGCCCCCTTCTGTAGCATAACCGCCTCGCAAAAGAAGGCCACCGCACGCCACGCACCTAAGCCCTCCGTCATCCGCGTCACAACGATGGAGGGTGAAAGGTCCAGACGCACCACGCGACAAAGTATTCGGTGCTCGCGAGCCCACGCCGGACGTTCCTCCAGCGTGTGCTGCGCCGTGTCCCGACCTTCGCCGCAGTGATGACGCCGCGTCTCACGTTCCCGCACGATACGACACAGGTACTCGCCGAAGCGTCCGTGCCCGGTTAGCACCTGTGTCAGGCGGAAAGTTTGCCGGCTGCCGCTGCGCCCCATGCATCCAGCACGGGGAGCACAGCCTCGATCGCCCGGTGCCGCCGGCTGCTCGGCTTCCTCAGCCGCGCTCTCCAGGCGGCCATCAAGGACTGTCGAACACTTCGCCTCAATGAAACGGCCACTTCTTCAGTAGCACCACCGCAGCCAGCGTGTAGGGGACCGTAGATGCGGGCCGCCCCCGCCGCTTGCAGTTCGAACGGCGGGACACCCGCCATGACCATCGGCGCCTCGTGGGATATCGTGCGGTAACCGCGCACGACCCTGATCGCCATCCTGCGAGCGACTCGCCGGAGAATCGCTAGACTGCGCGGACTGGCGACCAGGTCGCTCGCCCAGATCGGAGACCCGTAAAGTGCCACCGAGCGAACGACTCCCGTGTTGAGGCGGAGCACCCTCACGTCTGGACCTCCCAGGTTGGGTAGCAGGCGACGCAGCGCCACCGCCATACCTTCCAGGCGTGGTTCCAGCGCGAGAAAATGTTCGTCGAACTTCCAGTGGCTATCGAGGACGAGACCGAGGCATCTCATCCAGTCCCATACCTCGACCACGACCTTCCCCACGCGCATCAGGGACTTGGGCGGCTTCCCGTGGTGCCGGTAGCAAAACTACGTTGCCTCGGTATTCTCGGGGAGATAAACAGCCCCAGTCTCTGGATGCTAATCGCGTCGAGGGCCACACCGCTTTCCGCGCGCAGCGTGGCCTCCACCCAACTCGACCCGGCCGCCAAGACCAGCGTGTCGTCCGCGTAACACGTTAGGCTCAAGCAGCGGGGGAGTGGAGTGCGCAACACGGCGTCGTACGCGAGGTCGCAGAGGATCGGCCCGAGTACCGATCCCTGTGGAACCCCGCAGTTCGTCGCCCGCACGACGGTCGAGTATCGTCCGGGATACTCGATCGAGCGCTCCGCCAAATAGTGGCGGATGACCGCCGTCATGTACTGGGGAACCCTGTGTTGCAACAGGGCACACCGGGCGGCGGCCCACGGCAGAGTGTTGAAGGCGTTGGCGATATCCACAACGACCGCCAGTACGTCCACGCCCCGGTCGACGGCAGCCTCCGACAGGGAGCGAACGCCCTTGATCGCGCCGATCGTCGACCGACCATGCCGAAATCCGAAATGTCTGACGCTGAGATCGGGACCAACGTCCGCTGAATGCTCTCGGAGGCGGGCAGCTAGAACGCGCACGAAGAGCTTGCCCGTCTCGTCGGGCGGGCACATCGGGCGGTATGTCTTCGGAGAGTTCAGCGGCTTCCCTAGTTTCGGTATCAGCACGACCCTCGCTCTCTTCCAACATGCCGGGAAGCGACCGTTCCTGAGGCAGCTGTCGAACAGTCGCCGCACACGGTCACCCCACGCTTCCAGAGCCAGTGCAAATGCTCGGCCTGGGATGCCGTCCGGTCCGGGGGCGGTGCTCCTCTCCCCCATCCGAACAACCGCACGGCCCAACTCCTCGCGCGAGACCCCCAGCTCGTCGGACCACCCGACCAGTTCCTACCGCACTGCAGCGGGTTGCACCCCCTCCTCCGCCGCCACAGGGAAGAGGGTGTCGATCACCCGCCGCAGGAGCACGGGGTTCATACGCTCGGTCACGGGTGGCGCCCATGCACTTAACGTCCCCATTACTAATTTATAGTGACGTCCCCACGGATCGGTTTCGAGCGACTCGAGTAGTTCGTCCCGTTGCCTACATTTGGCTCTGCGAATATCCCTCCGGAGATCGCACACCGCGGATCGGTAGCCGCGACAGTGACGCGCGAATTCCTCCGCGGACACAGCGCGTCTTCGACGACGCACCCAGGTGTACTGGCACCGGGCGAGCACGCAGAGCTCCCGGAGCTGCGCGATTTCGGCTGACCACCAGTGCATTGCATCACGCGAAGGTGGCTCCCTCACCCTCGGCACGGCTACGTCGCACGCGCGCGTCATCGCCGCCCTTAGCCGCTCCGCCCCTAAGCCCGCTTCGTCGTTTTCGCGCCCGACGGCTCCATCCGCCCATGCGACGACCTGGACGGTCGCGGCGAAGAGGTAGCTGTCGAGGCGCCCGAGCGCCCAACGCGGCGCGGTTGTGTGCTTCTCGCTGGGTTGTTCCTGACCGGTGCGAAGAGTGACGGCTAGCATTATGGTGATATGGAGGTGATCGCTAAGCGTTTCCACCACCACCGCCACCCTCCAGCCGGTGACCAGCAGCACTGCTGCCGGCGATGCGAACGGCAAGTCCACGATGGACGTGCCGTTCCACCGGACGCACGTGCTTACGGAACCCCGATTGAGCAACATGAGGTCCAACCCCGCGGCCAAATATTGCAGGGACTCTCCCCGAGCGTCTGTTCGCGGGGAACCACACGCCACGTAGTGGGCGTTGAAGTCCCCCTGGACCAGATTCGGACGAGTCATGTGTCCACTAATGAAGCCTCCGAGCTCGGCCAGGTACCTCTCGCAAGATGAGAAGCCGCGGTTTGAGGCAACTTAGCACCCCACCACGACTTCGACGTTCCAGGAGACCGCCACGAATACCCCACCGCTGTGAAACAGGGTTGGTGCTGGTGTCCGCAGTAGTCCCCTGGCGATGATAGCCACGGAGCCGTCCCGAACCCCGTATCAACCGTCTTGATCGAGGATACGGTACGGCTCTGGGGTGACAGCCAGCCCGACACCCAGCACAACGAGCGTCTGTAGGTGCATGTCCCGACGCCCGCGAGTGTTTCAGGTTGGCCTGAAGCCCCATGGACGCCGTGAAAGTTAGGCCTTGTCCATGGCCTTCTCGTGGCCCCCATTCCCTTGAGCCGGCTGCCGGCCCAGTCCACCGCCGGTCGGCGGGCCCTTCGCGGTAGCGGTCGCTGAGACGGAATTCGCAGACGCAGCTTTCGAATTGGCAGTCGCTGGCGCCGAGGCGGTCGCGGTGCCTGGAGGCGCCTAGCGAGTCGCGCATTTTGCCTTTGGAAGGCAGCACACCTTGCTGCCCAGACGGTGGTTGGATGAACGGCCGAGCCCGGCGCAAACCGGGCACTCGGGTGAAGGCGCACTACACCTACGAGCACGGTGGCCCGCCGCGCCACACCTGAACCTGGTGTCGCTGCGGTCCACCGCACTAGAGCCTCCGTTCCTTGCGTGACCGAACGCAAGGCAACGGAAGCACTGTAGGCGCCGTGCCTCCTAGGCTACGACACGGGCCGAAGTCCAGCCGACGCCGATTCGCGAGCAATCGACGGACTTTCTCGCTGCCGCGATGCCGAAACGGAACACCGGATCACTCCGGTCCTTATTTCCGCATCGGTGCAATCGCCGACCCTGGCCAGGACAGCGGCCACCTCGCGGGGAGTGACAGAGTCGTCGAGCCCTGCAACCCTCAGCTCCGTTTTTTCGGTGGGAACCGTAACCCGCAGTCCGAATCCATCCACGACTTCGCTCATCCGCCCCGCGAGAGCGGCGGCTCGCTGTGCACCGTCTGGTCCACCGATCTCCAGCAGGAGACTGCCGGAAGCGGCCCGGGGGCGGCGCAAGTCCTTGATCCCGTGGTCGGCGAGATTTATCTTACCTCTGCAGCGGAGATGGCCGCTGCGCTCGCTTCTCGCGCCTACCGATGACGAGAGACCGGCTGGCCTCTGCGTCCTTCCCGGCTACGATCGGGGCCGCGACCGTCGCCTTTGTCGGTGCGTCAGCGGGCCCCGCCACGGGAAGCGCCCGCGACAGCGGCCGCCGAGGCCACAAGTACAGGCCGCGCGCGCAGGCCGGCGGTGGAGCTCGCTTGCTTCGGTGCTCGGGCAGGTGCATCCGGCCCGGCCGCCATGGGGAGCGTACGCAGGAGCTCCTCGAACATTTCGTCGATTCGGAGACAGAGTGCCGCGAAGGCAGCCTCCATACCGAACTCGGGCGCCGGTGCCGCTGCTCAGGCGCCTGCGGTCGCACGCACATTTCGAGCGGGCGCGGTGTCGACGATTACCCGTCTCCGCTCCTGATCCATCTCCGCGCGCAAGTAGGCGATCACCACCTGCAGGGAGGCATTGTTCTCCCGCAAGTCGGCTATAACCGCCTGCTGGGAGACATCCTTCTCCCGCAGACCGGCGATCCCTGCCATCAGCACGCGGACCCTCTCCGCCATAGTCTCCTGGGAACGGCCGGCTGTTACTTGGGGACTCATCTCCCAGCCAGCCGAATCCACCACCCTGGCGCACATACGGATGGCGCGAACGTATGGGACGTGCAGGTTTTTACTCTTGTCTGCCATCGTTTCCATCCTCGCGCAATTCTTGGATATAACAGCAGACATTTCCACAACAGGCAGCGGACGGTGCACTCTGGCGAGCCCCTCCCGTGTGGGGAGGGTCGCCATCGCCCGGCTTATGCTCGTGGGTTTCGAGGCGAAATCAGCCCCATCCAAACCATCGAATAAGTCATGCCCCTCCAACACCGCCCTCCACGGGCGCTTCGCCGTCTTCGCGGCGGACACCCACGGAGACGACGTTTCGCCGTCGCCCGTGACGCTGACGTCACCTGCGAAGGAGGAGCACTTCCCCTCGCGGTCCGCCTGTAGCGCCTTACGCAATGCGGTGCTACGAGTCACGCGCCTCGCATCACCTGCAGTAGGGCTAGTTTCCCTGTCCTTCGACGAGGGAAGCTCCACTGGAGCCGCGTCGACACCACTAATAATAACCGTACCTGCACTCCTCCGTAAATTGACCGGCTTCCCCGGGATGATTACCACTGTACGTGTTGCTAGCCGCTGCTCCGCCGCTTGCATTGTGGTGTGACCCAGGTATCCCTCGCTGGGCAGGCGCGTGGCTCCGCGGCAGATAATGGGCACCATCACACGCCTACCTGCGACGTACCGGCGTCCACAACTTCGCTGATGCCACAAATAATGGAAAAAGACTTCCAAACAAGTTCAATTTTTATCGGCAACGCGACATACTTCGCGACCCTAGTCCCCGGCCACGTGTACCCACGCACCACACGCATAGAATGGCACTAATCCACGGGCCAGAAAACGCACTTTTCTGCCGAAAGTACCTCCCAACAGTTAGCGTCGTGAACGCGTTCAGCGCGGCACATATTCAAGAAAATCATAACCTAACCTGACCCAACCGAATCAAACCGAAGGTAGCATAACCCAAAATAACGTGCAGAGACGGCAAACTCTGTCCTTTCCAGAGCCAAGCTGAACATATCAGGTCACAGCGGTGCGCAAGAATCCACCGAAGAGCAGTGCGTAGCACAAAATTCCTAGGTATCCTCTCCTAACCTAGCCAACGGTAACATTACCGAACATATCCTTACTCCACCTAACCGCCCTGCACGACTATTGCTGACCTCCCCAGAGACAAGCAGAATATGCTGTAGCACGGTAGATCACAGAAATCCGCGGAGTTTCATAGTAAAGCGCAACGGAAAGGATAACCTGGCCTTACCTGACCTAACCAAAACCATCCGAACGTAGCCTAACTCAGCGCAGGAAGGTGAGAACACTATTGCTGGCCTCCAAATAGTGTAGCAGAACGTAGTAGAGCAAAGTATATCACAGAAATCCACCGAAGAGCAGGGTATAGCACGAATGTCAAAGCTACCCTAACTAACCTAGCCAAACGTATCAAAACCAAACGTAACCTACCTCTATCTAAAGTACCGCGACAACACTTGCTGCCCTCCGCAGAGCCAAGCAGACCACATTAGTGGACAGCAGGACGCAGAAATCCACCGAACCGCCGTGTACATTAGAAAATTCAAAGCTGCCCAAACCTAACCCAAACGAACACAACATAACCAAACATAGCATAACACCAAATAACATGCCGAGACCTATAATGCTGTCCATGCCAAAGCCAAGCAGATCATACTAGAGCACAGTAGAGCGCAGAAATCCAGCGAATGGCAGTGTTCAGTAAAAAGTTAATGCTGCCCTCTCCAAACTTAGCCAGAACCAAAATATCCGAACGTGACCTGTCCCAACGTAACGTGCCGAGACCACTATTGTTGGACTCCCCAGAGCAACGCTGAAAGCATTAGAGCACTGCAGGACGCAAAAATCCATCAAATAGCAGTCTACAGCACTAAAGTGGAGGCTATCCTCTCCAAACCTAACCAAACGCAACATAATCATACGTAACCAGACTCTAAATAACGTGCCGAGATTACTATTGCTGGCCTACCCAGAGGCAAGCTGAATATATTCGAGCAACGTAGGGCGCAGTAATCCACCTAACAGCAGATTATAGCACTAACGTCACAGCTATCCTCTCCTAACATAAGGAATCGTAACATAACCAAACGTACCCTAGCTTACACTAAGGTGATCGCAGTAATCCACCTAACAGCAGATTATAGCACTAACGTCACAGCTATCCTCTCCTAACATAAGCAATCGTAACATAACCAAACGTACCCTAGCTTACACTAAGGTGCCGCGACCACAATTACTGGCCTCCACTAAGCCAACCAGGACGTACTAGGGCGCAGTATGGCGCATATATCCACTAAATGGCGGCGTACATCACAAAAATTATAGCCATAATGATAAAGCTTGGCCTGAACCAACCGTACCGAACGTAACCTGTCACAATTTAACCTGCAGAGGCTACTATTTCTGGCCTTCCCAAAGCCAAGCTGAAGGCATTAGCGCACTGTAGGGGGCAGAAATCTATCTAATGTCAGACTATAGCACTAGAGTCAAAGCAACGCTCTAATAACCTAACCAACCGTAACATAATCACACATAACACAACTCAACCTAACGTGCCACGAACACTATTGCTGGCCTCCCCAGATTCAAGCGGCACACGTTAGTGGAGAGCAGAACGCAGAAATCCATATAACCGCAGTGCACAACGGAATAGTCTAAGCTATTAAAACTTACCCCAATCCAACACAACATAATCAAACATGGGATAAATCAACCTATCGTACCGAGACCGGGATTGCTGGCCTTTCCGGAGCCAAGCTGAAAAGATTATGGCACTGTAGAGCGCAGCAATCCACCTAATAGCAGACTATAGCACTAAAGGCTTAGCTCTACTCTCCTAACATAAAGAAGCGTCGAATTACCGAACGTATCCTTGTCCTCGCAGAAGTGCCGCAAATACTTTCACTGGCCTCTCGAGATACAAGTAGGACATATTAGAACGCTGTAGAGCGCATAAGAACAGCGAGTAGCAGTGTACAGTAAAAAAGTTCAAGCTGTCCCGAACAAACACAGCCTTACCCAGAATAAACGAAAATAACCTGACACAACTTAACGTGCCTGGACCATTATTGCTGGCATTCCTAGAGCCAAGCTGAAAATAATAAAGCACTGTAGGGTGCGGAAATTTACATAATAGCAGACTATATCGCTAAAGTCAAATCTATCATCTCCAAGCCTAACAAAATGATCATAACCAAACGATTCCCAACTCAACGTGCCGTGCCGCGAAGGTTATTGCTGTCCTCCACAGAGCAAAGCAGAGCACATTATTGTTTAGTAGAACGCAGAAATCCGTAGAATCGCAGTGTATATCAGGAAAGTCATAACTACCCGATTCTGACCAAAACCAACAGGACATAACTAAACATAGCCTGACACAACCAAACATGCCGAGACCGCTATTGCTAGCGATCAGTATAGCACAGAAATCCACGGAAATGCTGCGTACAGCACAAAAGTCAAAGCAACCCTAATCAAACATATCCTAACCTAGCCAAGCCAAGCGTTACCTAACACAATCTAGCGTGATGAGACCACCATTGCTGTCCTCTCCAGTGCCGAGGAGAGTATAGTAGAGCAACGTAGAGCGCAGAAATCCACCGAATAGCAGTGTATGGCACAAAAGTCTAAGCTACACCGTCCTAACGTAACGAAACGTAACATAACCGAACGTTGCTTAACTCAAACTAACGCGCCGAGGCCACTGTTGCTTGTATCCCCAGGACTAAGCAGAATATGCTAAAGTGCAGTAAATCGCAGTAATCGACCGCATTGCAGTGTGTAGCACAAATGTCAAATATATCCTAATCTAACCTGTCCTAACCTAACCTGAACGAACGTAGCCTAACTAAGCCTAATTTGCCGAGAATACTATTGCTGGGCTCCCCAAAGTCAAGCAGAGCATATTAGAGCAATGTAGGGCGCGGAGATCCACCGAATAGCGGTGTACAGCATAAAAGTCGAAGCTGCCCTGTCACAACCTGACAACCGTAACATAACCAAACGTCACCTATCCCATCCTAACATGCCTAGACCACTACTGCTGGCCTCCCCAGAGCCAAGCGGAACATTCTAGAGCACAGTAGACCGCAAACTCCCGCCAAAAGCAGATTATACAACGAAAGTCGAAGCTACCCAGATCTAAGCGATGTTTGTGTATCCTAATCAAACGCAGCCTAACTCAAACTAACGTGCAGAGACCACCATTACAGTCCGACCCCGAGGCGAGCAGAGTACAGTGGCGCAATGTAGAGCGTAGTAAACCTCCGAATATCGGTGTATAGCACAAAGGACGCAGCTATTCTGTCGTAACCTAACCAGACACAACATTACCAACCGTAGCCTTAGAAAGTCTGTCGTGCCTCGACCACAATTGCTGGCTTGCCCAGAGTCGAGCAGAGTCTGGCAGAGCACAGCAGAGCGCAGAACACAGCCAAACAGCAACGTACAGCACAAAAGTCAAACATACACTAACCTAGCCGTGCCTAACCTGACATATCCGAAATTAGAGTGACTGTGCCTAACGTGTCGTGACCACTATTGCTGGCTTTCCCAGATGCAAGCAGAATGTGATAGAGCAAAGTAGAGCACACATGCCCATAGGGCGGATGTGTATAGCACGCAGGTCAAATACAACCTAACCTATCCCAAACAAACATAATCTGACCGAACCGAATCCAACACAGCATAATGCGCCGAGGCCACAATTTCTGGAACTCCCAGAGCAAAGCATGGAATATTAGATCAAAGTAGAGGACAGAAACCCACAGAGTGGCAGTGTGCAGCACAAGAATCATAGCTATCCTGGCCTAACATAACCGTACATAGTAAAACCGAACGTAGCCTAACTCAACCCAACGTGCCTATACTTCTGTTGTTGACATCCCCAGAGATAGGCAGAGCATACTATTGCACAATAGAGCGCAGAAACACCGCGAATAGCACTGTACAGCACAAAAGACAAGGGTATCATAAACTAACCTAATCAAACGTAACCAAACAGAACGTAATATAACACAGAGAAACGTGCCGCGAGAAATATTGCAGGGGTCCCGAGAATCGTGCATAGTATAGTAGAACACTGAAGAGCGTGGGATTCCACCTAATAACAGTTTATAACAAGAAAGTCGAACCTGCCGCGTCGTACCCCAACTAAACCGAACGCATTCTAACAAAACCTAACGTGCCGCGAAAACAATTGCTGGCCTCCCGAGATTCGAGCTGTCGCTAGTAGAGCAATACAGAGCGCAGATGTCGTGTGAGTAGCATTGTATAGCACAAAAGTCAAAGTTATCCTGCCCAAACCTGGCCAAACGTAGCGCAACCCAACATAACCTAACACAGCATAACGTGCCGAGACTACCATTGCTGGGTTATCAGAGACAAGCAGAGCATATTAGAGCAACGAAGAGCGCAGAAGTGCACCGAATAGCAGTTTATAGAACAAAAGTCGAAGCTACCCTAGTCTAACATAACCAAACGTAGCATAACCGAACGTATCGTAACGCAAACTAAAGCGCCTAGACCACAGCTATTGAGCTCCCAGAGCAAAGCAGAACATATTAGAGCACAGTAGAGCGCAGAAATACACCATATAGCAGCGTATAGCACAAAAGTTGTAGCAACAGTTCCCTAACATAACAAACCTTAAAATAACCAAACGCAACATACTTCAAGATTACGTGCAGCGGCCACTATTTCTGTGCTCCTCAGATGCGAGCAGAGTGTAGTAGAGCTCAGTAGAGGGCAGAATTCCAACTAATGGCAGTCTATAACACGAAAACCGAAGCTAACCTAACCTAACGCAACGTAACATAACCCAACCGAACGTAATCTTACAAAGCCTAACGCGCCGCGACCACCATTTCTGGAATTCCCAGTGCAAAGAATGGAATATTAGATCACAGTAGAGTGCAGAAGTGCAAGGGATAGCAGTGTGTGGCACAAAAGTGGAAGATATCCTAACCTAAAACATCGTTACCTAACCCAGCCGAACGAAATCTAACACAACATAACGTGCCGTGACACTATTGCTGGGCTACTCAGATTAACGCAGAGCATAGTAGAGCAATGTAGAGCGCAGATGTGGACCGAATTGCAGTGTATAACATGAAAGCCTAAGCTATCGTGTCCTAACCTAACCAAGCGTAACATAACCGGACGAAACCTAACACGGACAACCGTGCCGGGGCCAATACCGCTGCCATACACATAGTTAAGCAGAATACACTAGAGCACAGCAGAGTGCAGAGGGCCACCGTGTATCAGTGTATAGGACAAAAGTGAAAGCCACCCGAAAAAAGCATATCCTATCCTTACCTATCCAAACGTAACATAACCAATCGTGCCTCGACCACTATTTCTGGCCTCCCCAGTGGCAATCGGATGCTAGAAGAGCAACGCAGAAGGCAGACATCGACCGAGTGGCATCGTATAGCACAAAAGTCACAGTTACACTAACCAAACCAAACCTAGCCTAGCCAAGCAAAACGTAACGTAGCTCAGCCTATCGTGCCGTGGCCACTATTGCTGGCCTTCACAGAGCCAAGCAGAAAAAACTAAAGCACAGTAGAGCGCAGGAATCAACCGTATAGTAGTGTATATCACGATAGTCAAAGCTATCCTATGCTAACCGGGTCGAACGTAACAAAACCAAAGTAACATAACGCAGCCTAACGTACCGCGACCAATTTTTCTGGAATACGCAGCGCTAAGCGGGATGTAGTGGAGCATAGTAGAGCGTAGAAGTCCACCGAATATCTGTGTATACCGCGAAAGTCAAGTATATCCAAACCTATTCCAAACTAGCTTAAAGCAGCCATACGTCGCCTAACTCAAACTAACAGGCCGAGAACACAATTACTGGCCTCCCCATAGTCGAGTAGAGTATAGTAGGGCATCGTAGAGCGTAGAAATCCACCGAATATCTGTGTATAGCACAAAAGACGAAACTACCTTACCCTAACCTATCCAAACGTGATATAACAATACGCACCCAGACTTAACCTAACGCGCCGGAACCGATATTGCTGGTCTTCCCAGAGCCGAGCAGAACATACTAGAGCACAGTAGATCTCAATAATCCTCCGAAGAACAGTGTATACTACGTAAGCCAAAGCTATCCAAACCTAGCCCAGACTAACGTAACCCAACCAATCGATGCCCATCCCAAACTAACGTGCCGAGACCACTATTGCTGCTCTCGCCAGGGCCAAGTAGATCATATTAGAGCGGAGTAGGACGCAGACATCTGCCGAATGGCAGTGTACAGCACAAAAGTCAGTGCTACCGCCTCCTAACCTAGCCGGACCTAATGTGTCCAATCGCAGCATGACACATATTGACGTGCCGCGACGACGATTGCTCCCGTCCCCACAGCCAAGCAGGAGATATTAGTGGAAAGTAGAGTTCAGAAATCCATCGAAACGTAGTGTGTGTCAGAAAACCCTGAGCTACACAAGCCTACCCAAAATGAACGGATCCGAACCAAAGATAGCGAAGCACAATATGACGTGCAGCGGCCACTATTGCTGAACCGCCGATGGCCAAACAGGATATAGTAGAGCATAGTAGAGCGCAGAAATCCACCGAAAATCAGTGTACACGACGAAAGTCAAATTGTATCCAAACCTAACCCAAGCTAACTTTACGTAACCATACGTATCCTAACACAGACTAACGTGCCGAGAACATCTTTACTGCCCCCCCCCCCTTGAGTCGACCGGGGAATGGTAGAGCCAAGTAAAGTGCATAAAGCCCGATGTAGCATTGTATAGTACAAAAGTCAAAGATATCTTAACCAAACCAGACCTAACCTAACCCAGCAGAACGTAGAATAACTAATCCTAACGTGCCCACACATCTATTTCTGGCCTCCACAGAGCCATGCAGATCATGTTACAGCACAGTAGATGGCAGAGATCCACCGAACTGCATTTCCTAACACAAACGTCGAAGCCATCCTAACCAAACGTAACCTAACCTGACCTAACCAAATGCAACATAACTCAAACAATCGTGCCACAGCCTCTATTGCTCTCCTCCACAGGGTCCAGCAGGGTATACTAAAGCAACGAAAAGCGCAGTAATCCACCGAATAGCAGTGTATTACGCAACAGTGAGAGTTATCCTATCGTAACCTGACCAATCGTAACATAAACAAACGAGCATAACCCAACCTAACGTGTCGTGACCACTATTACGGGCCTCCCCAGAGCCAAGCAGAACATACTAGAGGAGAGTAGAGCATAGAAATCCATCGAATAGGAGTATATGTGACAAAAGTCAAAGCAACCCTATCCAAACCTAGCCAAGCCATAACAGCCCAACGTAACCTAACCCAGCCAAACGTCCCATAGCCACTGTTCCTAGCCTCCGCAGAGGCAATCTGATGCCAGCGGAGCAACGCAGAACGCATGTATCGACCGAATAGCGGTGTATAGCACAAATGTCAAAGCCATTCTGGCAAAACCTAACCTAACCTCACCTAACCAAACGTAACTTAACATATCCTAATGTGCCTATAACACTATTCCTGACCTACCCAGAGCAAAGCAGAACAAACTAGAGCAGAGTAGATCGCAGAAATCCAACGGATAGCTGTGGATAGCACGAAGGTATAAGCTATCCTCTACGAACCTAATCAGCAGCACTACTGCTGGCCAGCCCATACCCGAGCAGAGCATACTAGAGCACAGTAGAGCGCACAAGACACCTGTATGACAGTGTATAGCACAAAAGTCGAAACTATCCTATCCCAACCTGACCAAACGTGACGTAACCAAACGCACCCCAACAAGACATTACGTACCGTAAACAGCATTGCTAGCCTAACCAGATTCAAGCAGAATATACTGCAGCAGTGTGGAGCGCACAAGTCCACCTAATAGCGGTGTGCAGCATAAGAATCAAAGCTATCCTATCCTAACCTATCCAATCGTAGCATTACCAAACCCGGCGCAGCAAAACCTCTCGTGCCACGACCAAAATTGCTTACCTCACCAGAGGGCAGAAGAATATGGTAGAGAACAGTACAGTGCCGAAAGCCACCAAATGGCAACGTATTGCACCAAATTCAAAGCCACTCTAACCTAACTAGACGTTACATATTCTAACCTCAGGTAGAATAACTAAACTTAGCGAGACCAGACCACTATCGCTGGCCTTCCAAAGGCCAAGCAGAACAGACTAGATCACTGCTGGGCGCAGAAATTCACGGAATGGCAGTGCAAAGCACAAAAGTCAAAGCCATATTGACCAAACATAGCCTAACCTGACCTAACAAAGCGTAATGAAACTAAGCCTGTCGTGCCACGACTGCCATTGCTGCCCTCGCCAGAATCGAGTATAGTATAGGAGAGTAACGATGAGCAGTAAAATCCACCGAAGAGCAGTGTATATCACAAAAGTCAAAGGTATCCAATACTAATCTAACCAAACGTAACATAACCGGGCGTAACCTAACAGAGCATAACGCGCCGCGGACACTATTTCTGGCCGCCACAGAGCAAGGCAGGTAATATTAGCTAACAGTAGAGCGCAGAGGTCCACCGAATAGCAGTGCAAAGCCAAAAGTAAAAGCTAACCTGGCCAAACCGAGACAAAAGTAATACAAGTCAAACTAACCTGCCGAGATCATTATTCCAGGCGTCCACGGAGACAAGCAGATTGTTATAGCACACAGAGGAGCGCAGGCTTCAATAGAATAGCAGTTTGCGCCACAAAAGCCATAGACATCGTAACCTAACACAACGTTACCTAACTTACGCAAACGTAATCTAACTTGACCTAACGTGTCGCAAACACCATTGTTGGCCTCCCGAAGGTCGAGCAGAGTATAGAAGAGCATTGTAGAGCGCAGAAATTCTCCGAATTGCGGTGTACAGCAGAAAAGCCCAATCAACCCTTTCCTAACTTAACCAAACGTAACATAACGGAATGCAGCGTGCCTCATCCTGACGTGCCGAGAACAGTATTGCTGGCCTCCCAATAGTCAAGCAGAATACACTAGAGCTCAGTGGAGCGCAGAAAGCCACCGAATAGCAGTGCATAGCACATAGGTCAAAGCCAACCTAACCAAATATAGCATAACCGAAACTTACCAAACGTTACGTAACTCAGGGATACGTGACAGGAAAACCATTCCTGGCCTCTCCAGAAGCAAACGGATACCAGTAGAGCAATGCAGAGCGCAAATATCAACGGAATAGCCGTGTATAGCACAAAAGTCGGAGATATCCATTCCTAGCATGTCCAATCCTTACCTAACCAAAGGTAACGTAATACAACCAGTCGTGCCACGAACACTATTGCTGGATACCCCGGAGACAAGCAGTTGCTAGTGCAGCAACGCAGTGCACAGATACCGACTGCGTAGCAGTGCATAGCGCAAAAGTCAAGGTTATCCTATCCTAACCTAATCAAGCGTAACATAAACGAACGTAACCTAACGATACCTAACGTGCCCAAACCATTATTGCTGACATCCACAGAGACATGCAGCATATACTAGAGCACTGTAGAACGTAGAAATGCGGCGCATTGATGTGTAAAGCAGAAAAGTAGAAGATATCCTAACATAAATTGATCCAACTTAACCTAAGCAAGTGTAATTCACTCCAACCTAGCGTACCTAGCCAAATATTGCTGGGCTCCCCAACGTCAAGCAGGGCATATTAGGGGAAGTAGAGCGCTGAGAAAAATAGAATGGACGTGTATAGCACGAAAGTCGGAGATATAGTAACCTAACCGCGGCAAACGTAACCTAAAGAAACGTAACGTAGTCCAATCTAACGCCCCGCCGCCACTCTTCGCGGAATTCCCAGAGCAAAGCAGGGAATAGTAGATAAGAGTAGAGCCCAAGGATCCACCGAAAGGCAGTGTACAGCACAAAAGTCATTGCTATCTTATCCTAACATAGCCAAACATAATACAGCCAAATGTAACATAACTGAACCTAACGTGCCTAGACCACTATTACTGATATCCCCAGAGCAAAGCAGTATATTCTAGAGCACAGGAGAGCACTGAAATCCGCCGCACTCTAGTGCAAAGTACAAAACTCAGACATATACTAACTTAACCGGACACAACCTAACCTATCTGAGGTTATATATTATATCTCAACCTAACATGCAGAGGCCATAACTGATGGCATCCACAGCGCAAAGTGGCGCATATTAATGCACAGTAGAGCGAGGAAATCCACCGAATAGCAGTATATAACGTAAAAGACAAACGTAACGTAACCTAACCGAACCGAACGTAACCGAACGCACCCTATCGTGCCACGACGGTTATTTCTGGTTTCCCTGCTATCGAGCATAGTATAGTTGATCTATGGGGAGCGCATTAATGCACCGCATTGCAGTGTACAACACAAAGTCAAAGCCATACACTCCTAATCTAACAAATCGCGACACAGCCAAACGAAACATAACTCAAAATAACGACCCGCGACCACTATTGCTGGCCTACCCAGATTCGAGCAGAACACATTAGTGGAGGTTCGAAAGCAGAAATCCATAGAATCGCAGTGTACATCAGAAATGTCTAATCTACCAAAACCTAACCCAAAGCAACAGAACATACCCAAACATAGCCAACTTAACCGAACCTAGCCTAACCTAGCCCAACCTGTCCCACAGAATCGCAGTGTACATCAGGACAGTCCAAGCTACCCAAATATATCTCAAAGCAACTGAACATAGTCATAAAATAGCCTAACACAGCCTAACGTGCCAAAACCGTTATTGCTGCCCACCGTAGAGCCAAGCAGGACGTGCTAGAGCACAGCAGAGCGCAGAAATCCACCGAATAGCAGTTTACAGCACAAAAGGCAAAGCTATTCTTTCCTAACATAGCCAAACGTAACATAGATCAACCCAAATTGCCGGGAACACAGTTGCTGGCCTCCACAGGGTCAAACAGAATACAGTAGAGCACAGTATCGCGCAGAAATCTACCAAGTAAAGTTGTATAGCACGAAAGTCGAAGCTATTCTCACAGAAATGATCGTAACCTAACCTAATGAGACGAAATATAGCACAACCTAACGCGTCAAGACCGATATTGCTGGCCCCTACAGAGCCAAGCCGAAAACATTGGAGCACAGGAGAACGCAGCAATCCTATGAACAGCAGTGTACAGCACAAAAGTTGAATCCATTCTATCCTAACCAAACCATACTTTCCGTACCATAGCGTAACATATCTCAGGCTAACGTGCCGTGACCACTATTGCTACCCTCCACAGAGCCATGCAGAACGTATGGGAGGACAGGAAAGCGCTGAAGTTCATAGGATTGTGGTTCATATCGCAAAAGTTAAAGTTACCACACACTAACCAAGGCAAACGTAACATAGCCCAGGCTATCGTGCCGCGTACAACATTACCCGCCTCCCCGGAGCAAAGCAGAATGAACTATAGCACAGTATAGCAAAGAGCTTGACTGCATTGCAATGTATAGCACAAAAGTCGAAGCTATCGTATCATAACACGACTAGCCTGAATCAACAGAACATTACCTGACTATCCCTAACGTGCCGGGACCACTACTACTGGCTTTCCCAGAGCCAAGCAGAAATCATTAGAGCACAGTAGATCGCAAAGGTCTGCCGAATAGCATTATATAGCACGAAAGTCGAAGGGATCCTTACCGAGCTTAACCAGACGTAACCTAACCATACGTTAGATATCCCAAACTTACGTGCCGAGACCGCATTTGCTGAACGCCCCGGAGTCGAGCGGATCATAGTAGAGGGCAGGAGCTGTTAGAAGTTCATAGAATCGCAGTGTATATTACAAAAGTCAAGGCTGCCCTATCCTAACCTAATAAAACGTAACACAACCGAACGTAACCGAACTTAACCGTACGTGCCGAGGACACGCTTGCTGGTCTCCATAAAGCCAAGCAGAACATACTTCAACACAGTCGAGCGCAGAAACCCAGCGATTAGCAGCATACAGCGCAAAAGTCAAAGCCACACACTCCTAATCTAACCAACCGTGATACAACCAAGCGTAACCTACCTCTGCCTAACGTCCCGCGACCACTACTGCATTCCTCCCCACAGTGGAGCAGAACATATCAGAGGAGTGCAACGGTCAGGAATCGAAGCAATCGCAGCGTGTATCAGAAAAGTCAATGCTATCCATACCTGACCCAAACTCTGATTACCTTGCCAAACATAGCCTAACACAACATAACATGCAGCGACCACTATTGCTGGCAACCTCAGGGACATGCAGATTGTAGTAGAGCACAGTAGACCGCGGAAATCCACCGAATAACAGTGTATACCACGAAAGCCAAAGCTATCATACCAAAACATAGCCAAACGTAACATAACCAAATGCAACATGACTCAGGCTATCGTACCGATAACAATACTGCTGACATCCGCATAGCCAAGCAGAGCATGCTAGAGCACAGCTGAGCGAAGAAATCCACTGATTAGCATTGCATGACACAAAAATCAAAGCTATACGCTCCTTACCTAACCAAACGTAAAACAAGCGGACGTAACTTAACCCAACCTGACGTGCCACGACCGCTATTGCTGGCCTCACGGGTACTAAACAGAGTGCAGCAGAGCATTGTAGAGCGCTGAAGTATTCCGGATAGCAGCAGACAGCACAAAATAAGGGCTATCCTAACTGAACCAAACGCAGCATAACAAAGGCTAACGTGCCGAGGCCAATACTGCTGGCCTCTCCAGAGCAAGTTGAATACACTAGAGCACAGTGGAGCACAGTGTCCCACAGAATAGCGTTCTATAGCATAAAAATCAAAGCTATCCTATCCTAACCTTACCAAGCGTGACCCAACGAAACGTTATCTCTCTCAAACTAACGTGCCGAGACCACCATTGCTGGCCTCCACAGAGTTGATCAGAATATAATAGAGAATAGTGTAGTACAGAAATGCACCGAACAACCGTTTATACCAAGAAAGTTGAAGCTATCCAGACCAAACCCTAACTAACTTACCCTAACCGAACGTAGTCTATCACAACCTGACGCACCGAGACAACCATTACTGGCCACTACAGAGTCAAGCAGGGTATAGTAGAGAACAGTGAATCGTAGAAATGCGACAAATAGCTATGTACACCGCAAAAGTCAAAGATACCCTGTCCACACCAACCCTATCCTAACCTAAACAAACATGGAATAACTAAACCTAACGTGCTGCGGTCCGCATTGCTGGCCTCCGCAGAGCCGAGCAGAGCATGTTAGATTGGAGTAGAGCGCAGAAATCCATAGAATCGCAGTGGATAACGGAGCAGTCGAAGCTACATTATCCTAATATAGCCAAACGTGACGTAACCAAACGTAACACAACCCTTCCTAACGTGCCGAGATCTCTGTTGCTGCCGTCCACTGGGCCAAGCAGAACATATTAGAGGAGAGTAGAGTGCAGAAGCTCGTAGAATCGCAGTGTATAGCACAATAGTCGAAGATGCCCTATCCTAACATAGCCAAACGTAACATAACCGAAGAGAGTTCAACTCAACCTAATGAGCCGGGACCACTATTGCTTCCCTCCACAGGGCTAAGCACAATATACTAGAGCAGACTAGAGCGCAGTAATCCACCGCATTGCAGTGTGTAGCACTAAAGTCAAAGATATCGTATGCTATCATGTCCTAACCTAACCGAACCTAACGAAGCCTAACTAAACATAACGCGAGGAGAATACTATTGCTGGCTTCCTCAGAGACAAGCAGAGCATATTAGAGAAATTTAGAGCACACGAATCCACGAAACAGCGGTGTATAGCGTAAAAGTCAAATCTATACCATCCTTACCTAACCGAGCGTAACACAACATAACGTGTTCTGTATCAACCTTACGCGCCGAGACCACCACTGCTGGCCTCCACAGCGCCAAGCAGAGCATATTCGAGCACAGTAGAGCGCAGAAATAAACGTAATAGCAGAGTATAACACTAAAGTCAAAGAATTCCTTAACAAATATATCCTTACCTAACCTAACAAAACGTAACCTAACTCAACCCAACCTGCCACGACCGCTTTTGTTGGCTGCCACCGATTCAAGCAAATACGAGTAGAACAGTGCAGCGCACAGATATGGACCAAATATCAGTGTACAGCACAAATGTCAGAGCTATCCTATACTAACATGTCCAATCGTAGCATAAGTAGACGTAACGTAACCCAACCAGACGTGACACGAATGCCAATGCTGGGCTCACAAGAGCTAAGCAGAGAACAGCGGAGCAAGGTAGAACGCTGGAATTGTTCGAATAGAAGTGTATAGCAAAAAAGTAGGAGCTAGCCTAATCTAACGTTGCCTAACCTGGCCTAATCAAACGTACACAATCCGAACCTAATATACCTAGACCACAATTGCTGGCATCCACATCGCCAGGCAGGGCACATTAGAGGTGAGTAGAGCGCAGAGGTCCATAGAATGGCAGTGCATAGCACGAGAGTCAAAGATACCCTAACCCGAGACAAACAAACCTATCCTAATAAAACTTAACATAACGAAACCTAAATATGACTCAGGCTATCGTACCGATAACAATACTGCTGACATCCGCATAGCCAAGCAGAGCATGCTAGAGCACAGCTGAGCGAAGAAATCCACTGATTAGCATTGCATGACACAAAAATCAAAGCTATACGCTCCTTACCTAACCAAACGTAAAACAAGCGGACGTAACTTAACCCAACCTGACGTGCCACGACCGCTATTGCTGGCCTCACGGGTACTAAACAGAGTGCAGCAGAGCATTGTAGAGCGCTGAAGTATTCCGGATAGCAGCAGACAGCACAAAATAAGGGCTATCCTAACTGAACCAAACGCAGCATAACAAAGGCTAACGTGCCGAGGCCAATACTGCTGGCCTCTCCAGAGCAAGTTGAATACACTAGAGCACAGTGGAGCACAGTGTCCCACAGAATAGCGTTCTATAGCATAAAAATCAAAGCTATCCTATCCTAACCTTACCAAGCGTGACCCAACGAAACGTTATCTCTCTCAAACTAACGTGCCGAGACCACCATTGCTGGCCTCCACAGAGTTGATCAGAATATAATAGAGAATAGTGTAGTACAGAAATGCACCGAACAACCGTTTATACCAAGAAAGTTGAAGCTATCCAGACCAAACCCTAACTAACTTACCCTAACCGAACGTAGTCTATCACAACCTGACGCACCGAGACAACCATTACTGGCCACTACAGAGTCAAGCAGGGTATAGTAGAGAACAGTGAATCGTAGAAATGCGACAAATAGCTATGTACACCGCAAAAGTCAAAGATACCCTGTCCACACCAACCCTATCCTAACCTAAACAAACATGGAATAACTAAACCTAACGTGCTGCGGTCCGCATTGCTGGCCTCCGCAGAGCCGAGCAGAGCATGTTAGATTGGAGTAGAGCGCAGAAATCCATAGAATCGCAGTGGATAACGGAGCAGTCGAAGCTACATTATCCTAATATAGCCAAACGTGACGTAACCAAACGTAACACAACCCTTCCTAACGTGCCGAGATCTCTGTTGCTGCCGTCCACTGGGCCAAGCAGAACATATTAGAGGAGAGTAGAGTGCAGAAGCTCGTAGAATCGCAGTGTATAGCACAATAGTCGAAGATGCCCTATCCTAACATAGCCAAACGTAACATAACCGAAGAGAGTTCAACTCAACCTAATGAGCCGGGACCACTATTGCTTCCCTCCACAGGGCTAAGCACAATATACTAGAGCAGACTAGAGCGCAGTAATCCACCGCATTGCAGTGTGTAGCACTAAAGTCAAAGATATCGTATGCTATCATGTCCTAACCTAACCGAACCTAACGAAGCCTAACTAAACATAACGCGAGGAGAATACTATTGCTGGCTTCCTCAGAGACAAGCAGAGCATATTAGAGAAATTTAGAGCACACGAATCCACGAAACAGCGGTGTATAGCGTAAAAGTCAAATCTATACCATCCTTACCTAACCGAGCGTAACACAACATAACGTGTTCTGTATCAACCTTACGCGCCGAGACCACCACTGCTGGCCTCCACAGCGCCAAGCAGAGCATATTCGAGCACAGTAGAGCGCAGAAATAAACGTAATAGCAGAGTATAACACTAAAGTCAAAGAATTCCTTAACAAATATATCCTTACCTAACCTAACAAAACGTAACCTAACTCAACCCAACCTGCCACGACCGCTTTTGTTGGCTGCCACCGATTCAAGCAAATACGAGTAGAACAGTGCAGCGCACAGATATGGACCAAATATCAGTGTACAGCACAAATGTCAGAGCTATCCTATACTAACATGTCCAATCGTAGCATAAGTAGACGTAACGTAACCCAACCAGACGTGACACGAATGCCAATGCTGGGCTCACAAGAGCTAAGCAGAGAACAGCGGAGCAAGGTAGAACGCTGGAATTGTTCGAATAGAAGTGTATAGCAAAAAAGTAGGAGCTAGCCTAATCTAACGTTGCCTAACCTGGCCTAATCAAACGTACACAATCCGAACCTAATATACCTAGACCACAATTGCTGGCATCCACATCGCCAGGCAGGGCACATTAGAGGTGAGTAGAGCGCAGAGGTCCATAGAATGGCAGTGCATAGCACGAGAGTCAAAGATACCCTAACCCGAGACAAACAAACCTATCCTAATAAAACTTAACATAACGAAACCTAAATCGCCGCGGCCACTACTTCTGGAAACCTCAGACAAAATTAGTGAGAACTAGATCAGAGTACAGCGCAAAAATCCACCGAATTGCAGTGCGCAGCACAAAAGTCATAGCTACCCTGGCCTGACAAAGCGTATCCTAACCAAACCAAACGTAATTTAACTCTACATAACCTACCGTGACCACTACTGCTGGCCTCCCCAGAGCCAAGCAGAGCATGCTAGAGCTCAGTATAGCGCGGGAATGCACCGAAAGGCAGTGTATGGCACGAAGTTAAAGCTAAACTTCTTTAACTTAACAAATCGTAACATAACCAAACGAAACTGAACACGAGGTAACATGTCGTGAACACCGTTGCTGCCCTCTCCAAGCCAAGCAGAGCATATTAGAGCACGGTAGAGGGCAGAAACCCACCGAATAGCAGTGTATAGCACAGAAGTCAAAGCTATCCTATCCAAACCTAACCACACCTTACCTAACGGTATGTAGCCAAGCTCCACCTAACGTGCTGCGACCACCATTCTTGGCGTCCCCGGATACAAGCAGAGCGTGATAGGGCGAATTAGATCGCAGATGGCTATAGAAGAGCAGTGTGTAGAACAAAAGTCAAAGCTATCCGAACCTAATACAGCATAACTTAATATGACCGAACGGAATCGAACTCAACGTAACGTGCCGCGACCACCATTCTTGGCGACCGCGGATACAAGCAGAGCGTGATGGCGCGCAGTAGAGCGCCGGAGACCATACATTAGCAGTGTGTAGGACAAAAGTCAACGCTATCCCAGACCAACCTATCATTACCTAACCTATCCGAACGCAATCGTACCCACCCTAACGCGCCGAGAGTACTACTGCCGGTCTCCCCATAGCCAAGCAGAGTACACTATAGCACAGTAGAGCGCAGAGACCTACCGAAGAAATACAAATGTCAATGCCATCCTAACCAAACTTAGCCTAACCTAACCTAGCCAGAAGGAACGTGACCCAACCTATCGTGCCGCGTCCGCTATGCTGGGCTCCCGAGAGCCGAGCAGAGTATAGTAGTGCAGTTAAGAGCGCAGAAGTCCACCGAATAGCAGTGTGAAGCACAAAAGTCAAAGGTACGGTATCACCACCTGGTCAAACTTAACATCACCGAACGAAGTTAACGCAACCTAACATGCCTACACTATTATTGCTGACTTCCACAGAACAGAGCAAAACATATTAGAGCACAGCAGAGCGCAGACATCCACCGAATAGCAATGCATAACACAAAAGCCAAAGCTATCTTCCCCTAACCTAACCAAACGCAACATAACCATACGCAACCTAACAGAGCCTAACGCGCCGCGGCAATTACTGCCGGCCTCCCCATCACCAAGCAGAGAATATTTGATCACAGTGGAGTGTCGAAATCCAACGAATGGCAGCGTATAGCACAAGAGTCATAGATAACCATACAATACCGTACAAACCTAACGTAGCCGAACGTAGAATAACCCAATCAAACAAGCCGCGACCGCTCTTGCTGCCCCCCCCCGAAGGGACAAACATATGCTAGCGGAGGAATGCAGTGCACAGGTATCGGCCAAACAGTAGTGTACAGCAGAAGATTCCAAGCTATACTAGCGTAACCTCACGAAACATAACGCAACTAAGCGTAATATAGCACACACTTGCGTGCCGACATCACCATTTCTGGCCTCCCCAGAGACAAGCAGAACCTACTTGAGCACAGGAGAGCGCAGAAATTCAACGTATAATAGCGTATAGCACGAAAGTCGAAACTATCCTTGCCTAACCTAAACAAACGTTAAGTAATCAAACGTAGCCTAACTCTACCTAACGTGCCGAGACCTGTATTGCTGCCCTCCTTAGAGCCCAGCAGAACATAATAGAGCACAGTGGAGCGCAGGCATCCGTCGCACTGAAGTGTAAAGCACAAAAGTCGAAGATATCCTAACCGAACCGGACACAACCTGACATAAACGAAAGTAGCATAACTCAGAATAACGTACCGAGGCCACCATTGCCAGCCGCCCCAGAGGCAAGCAAAGCACATTAGAATACAGTAGGGAGCAGAAGTCCACCGAGTAGCAGCTTATATCACAACAGTCAAAGCTACCCTTGCCTAACCTAGACAGACATAGCACAATCAAACGTAATCTAAGCCAACCTAAAGTGCCTAGATCACTATTGCTGACTTCCACAGAGACAACCAGAATATACTAGAGCACATTAAAACGCAGAAATCTACCGCAATGCAGTGGAAAGCACAAGAGTCAAAGATATCCTAACCTAACCTGACAGAGCGTAATATAACCAAACGAACGTAACACAACCTAACGTGCCTACGCTACTATTCCTGAGCTCCCCAGAGCCTAGCAGAACATATTATAGGAGAGTGGAGCGCATATATCAACAGAATCGCAGTGCATATCGCAATAGTGGGAGGTACCATATTCCATCCAAACCAAACGTAACATAGCCAAATTTAATATAACTCTACCTAACGTGCCAATAACACTATTGCTGGCCTCTCCGTCGCCAAGCAGAACATATTAGAGGGGAGTGGAGCGCAGAGGTATACAGAATTGCAGTGTATAGCGGAAAGGTCAAAGCAATCAAAACATAACGCATGCTAACATAACCTAGCCATAAGCAGCCCAGCTCAGACTAACGTGTTGCCGCCACGATTTCTGGCCTCCCCATCGCCATGCAGAACGTACTGAAGCACAGCAGAGCGCAGAGACACGCACCGAATAGCAGTTTCTGACACAAAAGTCTAAGCTATCTTAAACAAACCTTAACCAACCTATCCTAACCAAACGTAGAATAACTGGACCTAACACGCCGCGATCACTATTCCTCGCATCCACAGTGCCAAGCGGAGTCTAGTACATCACAGTAGAGCGCAGAAACCCACCGAATGGCAATGGATAGCACGAATGTCAAAGCTACCATAACTACGCCCAGCCTAAGCTTACTTAACCGTACGTAACATAATTCAACCTAACGTGCCGCGAACACCATTCCTTTCGTATCATGAGCCAAGCAAAATCTAGTAGTGCACAACAGAGCGCAGAAAGCCGCAGAATAGCAGTGCATTGCACAAAAGTCTAAGCTATGCTGACCTAACCCGACCGAGAATGACACAGCCAAACGTAACATAACGCAAGCTAACGTGCCGCGAACACTATTGCTCACGCCCCGTGAGATAACCAGGATATAGTAGAGCATAGTAGAGCACACCGGTCCATAGCATATCATTGTTGAGCACATAAGTTAAAGCTATCCTAGCCTAATCCAACTTAATCTAACGTAACCGAAATAAATCTATACAACCTAACGAGCCGTGGCCAGTATTGCTTGTGTAACCAGCGTTAAACAGAGCATTTTAGAGGAGAGTAGAGAGCAGAAATCCATAGAATCGCTGTGTGCAGAAGAAAAGCCGGGGAAATCCAATCCTAACCAAAGCTGACATAACATAGCCAAACGTATTATATCTCAAACATTTGTGCCGGGACCACTATTACTGACATCCCCAGAGCCAAGCAGTACACGATAGAGCAGAATAGAGTGCAGAAGCGCGCCGAATTACAGTGCACAGAACAGAAGACAAAGAAATCCTATCCTATCGCAAACAAAACCTAACCTAGCCAAGCGAAACCTAGTACAACCTAAACCGACGCGGCCATTATTTCTGGCCTCGCCATAGCAAAGCAGACAGTGTCAGATCACAGTAATGAGCAGAAACCCACCGAGTAGCAGCTTATAGCGCAAAAGTCAAAGCTATCCAAGCCTAACCTAACCAAACATAACATAACCTGACGTAACCTAACTGAAGCTAACGTCCCTAGACCACTATTGCTAACCCCCACATAGTCAATCATAGTACACCGGTTCACAGTAGAGAGCAGAAATCAGCTGCATTTCAGTGTATAGCACAAAAGTCAAAGATATCCTATCCTAACCTGTCCTAACCAAACCTGTCCTAACCTAACCAAACGAAACGTAGCATAGCTCTGCATAATGTGCCGATACCACTATTGCTGGCATTCCCAGTGCCAAACGGAACATATTGGAGCACGGCAGAGTGCAGGAATCCGCCGGAAGGCAGTGTATAGAAAAAAAGTCAAAGCTCTCCTCTCCTAACCTAACGAATCGTAACAAACGCAAACGTAACCTAACGCATCCTAACGTGCAGCGTTAACTATTGCTGACCTCCACATAGCCAAACAGAATATACTAGGGCAGAGTGGGGCGCCGAAACCCACCGAAGAGCAGTGTTTACAAAGAAAGTCAAAGCTATCCAAGCCAAACACAAAGTAACATAGCCTAAACAAACGTTGCCTAACACAACCTAACTTGCAGAGATCACCATTGCTCTGCACCCTAGAGCCAAGCATAGCATACTATAGTACAGCAGAGCGCAGAAATGCACCGAGTAGCAGTGTAGAGCACAGAAGTCAAAGCCATCCTATCCTACCCTAGCCAAGCATAAAATAGAGGAACGTAGTTTAACCCAAACTAACGTGCCGAGGCCACGATTACTCTTATACCCAGAGACGAGCAGATTATATTAGGGCAATGTACATCGTAGAATTCCACCGAACAGCAGTATATAGCACAAAAGTCAAAGATATCGTAACCCCTACTATCGAAGCGTAGTACAGTCAAGCATATCATAACTTAATCTAACGTGCCAAGATCTCTATTGCTGGAATCCCCACAGCCAAGGAGAATATACTAAGGCACGGCAGAGCCCAGAGAGCTACAAGACAGCAGCGTATAGCTCGAAAGTCTATTACACCCTACCCAAGTGTGTCCTAGCCTATCCTAACCAAACGTATACTAGCTAAGCTTAACGAGCCAAGACCTCCATTGCTGGTCTCGCCAGAGCAAAGAAGAACATATTAGAGCACACAAGAGCGCATAAATCCACCGAATAGTAGCGTACACCGCAAAAGTCAAAGTCATCCTAGCAAAACCTAACCCAAACAACCGAACCAAGCGTAACCTAACTCAACACATAGTGCCACGACCGCCACTGCAGTCCTCCCCGGAGCAGAGTAGAGGCTAGTAGTATAGCGTGCAGCACAGAAATCCTCCGAATAGCAGTGTATAGCACAAAGGTCAACGCCACGCAAACCAAACTTATCCTGACCTGACATAGACAAGCGTAGAACAACTCAAACTGACTTGACGGGACCGGAGTTGCTGGCCTTCACAGAGCCACGCAGAATATATTAGGGTACAGTAGAGCGCGGAAATCCGCTGTATACCTGTGTATAGCACAAAGGTCAATGCTAATCTATCCCATCCATACCAAACGTAACATATTCAAACGCAACATAACTGCTCAACGTATCGAGACCCTCAGCTGGCCACCACCATAGCCAAGCAGAGAATATTAGTTCGCAGTCGGCCGCATAAATGCTACGTATAGCAGTGTGTAACACAAAAGTCAAAGCCAACCTAACCAAACGCAACCTAATAAGAACAGACCAAACGTAAACTATCTCAACCTACCTTGGCACGACCGCAATTGCTGGCCTCCCCAAAGTTGAGCAGCGTACAGTAGAGCAACAAAGAGCGCAGGATTCCACCTAATAACAGTGTATAGCTCAAAAGACAACGTCATCCTATCCTAACCTAACCGAACGCAACACAAGCAGATGTAACGTAACCCAACCTGACGTTCCACGGAAGCTACTCCTGGCCTCGCTAGAGCTAAGCAGAGTATAACAGAGCAATGTAGAACACTGAAATCGCCCGAGTAGCAGTGTGTAGCGAAAAAGTAGGAGATATCCTAAACTAACCTGATATAACCCAGCATAGTCAAACGTAATCAAATCCAACCTAACGAGCCAAGCCCACAATTGCTGGCCTCGCCACCTCCAAGCAGGGCATATTACGGGAGAGTTGAGAGCAGAGGTCCATAGAATGGCAGTGTATAGCGCGAAAGTCAAAGATATCCTTTCCTCACCCAATCAAACTTAACCTAAGAAAACATAACATAGCGCTACCTACCGCGCAGCGGCAGCTATTTCAGCCATTTCCGGATCAAATCAGGGAATTTCAGGTCAAAGTAGAGCGCAGAAATTCACGGAATAGCAATGTATAGCACAGAAGTCAAAGCTACCCTCTCCTAACGTAGCCAAGCGTAACCTAACCGAACGCAGCATAACGCAACCTATCGCGCCGAGACCACCATTGCTGGCCCGGCTAGCGCCAATCAGAGCATTCTACAAAGCAGTAGAGCGCAGAACTCCACCGAATAGCGGTGTATAACGTAAAAGTCAAAGCTATCCACTCCTAACCTTGCCAATCGTAACATAACCAAACATTTTCTATCCCAAACCAACGTGCCGAGACGACTATTGCTTGCCTACCCAGAGTCCAAAAGAGTATAGCAGAGCACTGTAGAGAGCAGTAAGCCACTAGATAGCAATGTATACCACAAAAGTGATGGTTATCCCCACCAAATCAAACCCAACCCAACCGAACCAAACGTAAAATTGCTATACCTAACTTGCAGAGATCTCCATTGCTAGAATCGGCAGAGCCAAGCAGAACGTATAGGAACACAGTAGAGCGCAGAAGTCCACCGAGTGGCAGTGTATAGCACAAAAGTGACGGCCATCCCTACCAATCCTAACATAACCTAACCTAAACGAACGTAACATAACTCAACATATTGAGCCACGACAGCCATTGCTGGTATCCCCAGAGGCGAGTAGAGTATAGTGGAACAATGTAGAGCGCAGAGATCCACCGCATAGCAGCTTACAGCACGAAAGTCGATGCTACCCTCCCAGAACCAAACCAAATTTAACATATCCGTACGCAGCGTATCTCAGACTAAAGTGCCGAGGCCAACGCAGCTGGCATCCGCATAGCCAAGCAGAGTATACTAGAGCTCAGTAGGGTGCAGGGATTCACAGAATTGTAGTGTATAGCACAAAAAGCCAAACCAATCTTGTCCAAGCCTACCCTAACCAAACTTATGCGAACGGAATATAAGTCCTGACCTTAACTTACGTACCCAAACGAAGTGTATCTAAACATAACGTGTCGAGACCAATGTCGCTGGTATTCCCAGAGCGACACAGAGCGCATTGGAGCACATTAGAGAGCGGAAATCTACCGAACAGCTGAGAATAACGCAGAGGTCGAAGTAGCCTGACCTAACCAAGCCAAACGTAACAAACCCAGACGATGACTAACTCAACCTAGCATGACCAGTCCACTATTGCTGGCACCCACAGAGGCAAGGAGAATGTACTGGAGCACGTTAAATCGCAGAAATCAGCCGCATTGCTACGAATAGCGCAAAGGCAGTAGTTATGCTAAGCTAACCTGGCCTCACCTAACCTAACCGAACGTAGCGTAACTCAGCATGACGTGCCGCGACCACTGATCCAGGCCTCGTCGGAGCAAAGCAGGTTTGTTGTAGGGCACAGTAGATCGCAGGAATCCTCCGAATAGCGGTGAATAGCATGAAGGTCGTAGGTACCCTCTCCTATCCTTACCAAGCGTGCCACAGCCGAACGTTATCAATCATAACCCAACATGCCGAGACCACTATTCCTAGACACCCGAAAACGAAAAAAAACCTACCAGGGCACCGTAGAGCGCAGTAGTCCGCCCAACAACAGTCTATACCACAAAAGTCAAATCCATCCAGAGCTAACCCAAGCTAACTTTACGTAGCCTAACGTGGCCTTACTAAAACTAACGGACCGAGACCACTATTAGTGGGCTCCACAGAGCCGAGCAGAATATTGGAGCGCAACGTAGCCAGTAAATACACAAGGAATAGCGGTGTATAGCAAAAAGTCGAGGCTATCATATCCTAACCTATCCAAACCCAATATAACCAAACGCTACATTACATAACCTTACGTGCCGCGGACACTATTGCTGGCATTCCCAGAGCTGAGAAGAGTATACTAGAGCAGAGCAGAGCAGAGAAATCCACCAAATGGCAGTGTGTGACACAAGAGTCAATGACGCCGTAACCTACCCTGACCAAACCTAACCTAACCAAACGTAGAATTATCAAATCTAACGAGACGGGATATCTATTGCCGACCTCCACAGAGCCAAGCAGATCAAGTTAGAGCACAGTGGAGCGCTGAAATACACCGAATAGCAGTGCCCAATCCAAATGTCAAAGTTATTCTATCCTAAACTTTCCAAAATTAACCAAACCAAATGCAGGCTAACTCAACCTAACCTTCCGAGATCACGACTGCAGGCCTCCCCAACGCCATGCGGAGCATATTAAATCTCAGTAGATCGTACGAATGCACCGAATAGTAGTGTATAGCACAAAAGTCAAATCTATCCTGACCAAACCTAACCAAATCTTGCCTAACCATACGTAACCCAACACAAACAAACGTGCCGCGACCACTTTTGCTGACCTCCGCAGAGAGAAGTGGAAGCTAGTATAGCAACGCCGAGCGCAGATATCGAACGAATAGCAGTGTATGGCATAAAAGTCGGAGCCAACCCGTCCAAACTTAACCTAACCTAACCTACCCGAACGTAACATAACTCGACCGAAGGTGCAACGACAGTTATTGCCGGCCACGCCGGAGAGAAGCAGATGCAAGCAGAGCAATGCAGTGCAAAGATATCGACCGTAAAGCAGTGTACAGCACGATAGTCAAAGCTACCCTGACGAAACGTAGCCTAACCTCGCCGAGCCAAGCGTGAAATATCTCAACCCAGCGTGCCGAGGCCACTATTGCTCACCTCTCCAGAGCCAGTCAAAACACATTGGAGCACAGTAGAGCGCACAAATCCACCGTATAGCAGTGTATAACCCAAAGGTCAATGCTATCCTATCCTAACCTAAACAAACGTGCCAACACCACTATTGCTGACCTCCACAGAACCGAGCAGAATAAAACAGAGCACAGTACAGTGCAGAAATCCTCCTGATTGCAGTGTATAGCACGTAAGTCAATGCCATTCTGAAGAAACTTAGCCTAACCATACATAACCAAGCGTAACCATGCCCTGCTAAACGTACCACGACCACTATTGCTGGACTGGCAATATTGGAGGAGACTGGAGCACAAGGATCCACCTAATATCTGTATACTGCACAAAAGTCAAATTCATCATTACCAAACTTAGCCCAATTTAACTAACCAAACGTTACATATCTCAAACAAATGTGCCACGACCACTATTGCCCTCTTCCCCAGAGACCAGGCGAAGCTAATGGAGCAATGCAGATCGGAGATATGGAACGAATGGCAGTGTATAGCACAAAAGTAGAAGCAATCCTAAACAAACTTAGCCTAACCTGAAATACCCTAGCTTAACCTAACACAGCCATACCTGCCACGACCGATATTGCTGGCACCTCCACAGACGGGCTGATGCTTCTAGAGCAATGCAGTGCACAGATATCGGCCGAACAGCAGTGTATACCACAAAAGTCAATGCTACCGTAGCCACACCTATCCTGATCTACCCAAGCCAAGCGTAACCGAGCTTAACATAATGTGCCGACACAATCATTGCTGGCCTCCCAAGGGCCAAGCAGAATATACTAGAGCGCAGCAGAGCGCACAAATCCAACGAATGACAGCGTATAGCACATAAGTCAAAGTCATAACTACCAAACTTAACCCAATATTGCACAACCAAACGTAACCTAGCTCAACCAAACGCGCCAGGACCACTATTGCTGGCCTCCACAAGGACAAGCAAATGCTAGCAGAGCAATGCAGAGCGCAGATATCGACCGAACGGCAGTGTATAGCGCAAAAGTTGCAGCTACCCTCACCAAACCTAAACGAACCTAGCGAAGTGAAGCGTAACCTAACTCAAGCTAACGTGCCGAGACCACTGTTACAGGCATTCTCAGAGCCAAGCAGAGCGCATTAGAGCGCAGTAGAGCGCAGAGATCAACCTTATAGCAGTGTACAGCACGAGAGTCAAGGCTATCCAATCTTAACCGTACCAAACCTAACCAAACCAAACGTAACATGACTCAACCTAACGTGCGGCGACCAAACTGCTGGCCTTCCGAGAGTCGAGCAGAGTATAGTAGAGCAATGTAGGTCGCAGAAATCCACAGAATTGCAGTGTATAGCACAAAAGTCGAAGCCATTCTAACCAAACATAACCAAACCTAACCTAACCAAACGTAACCTGGATAAGGCAAACGAGTAACGTCCACCATTTCTGGCCTCCCCAGAGTCAAGCAGAAGCTTGTACAGCAATGCAGAGCGCAGATATCGACCGACCAGCAGCGGACAGCACAAAAGACAAAGCCATTCTAACCGAACATAACCTAGCCTAACTTTGCCAAGCGTAATATGACTCAATCAAACCTGCCGCGACCGTTAATTCTGGCTTCCACAAAGACAAGCAGATGCCAGTAGAGCAGTGCAGTGCACAGATTTCGAACGAATAGCAGTGTATTGCACAAGGGCCGAAGCTTTACTATCCAAACCTATCCGAACATAGCCATGCCATGCGTAACCTGACTCAAACTTGCGTGGCGAGACCGCCATTGCTGGCCACCCCAGAGCCAAGCAGAACATACTAGAGCACAGCAGAGCGCAGAAGTTCGCGGTATAGCAGTGTATAGCACAAAAGTCAAGGCGATCCGATCCTTACCTAACAAAACGTAACGTAACCAAACGTAGCATAACTATTCCTAACGTGCCAAGACTACAATCGCGGCACTCCTCAGAGCCAAGGAGATCACGTTAGAGGATAGTAGACTGCAGAATTGCATAGAATAGCAGAACATATCACAGAATTCGTAGGTGCACTATTCTAACATTGCCAAGCGTAACACAACCGAATGTAGCTTAGTAAGCCTAACACGGCGAGACCACTCTTGCTTGCCACCCCAGAACGAAGCTGAGTATAGTGTATGGCTGTAGAGCGCAGTAATCTACCGCATTACAGTGTGTGGCACAGAATTCAAAGATATCCTAACCTAACCTGTCCCAACCTAGCCCAG
>NW_016909533.1:0-28821 GCF_001483705.2 Eufriesea mexicana | reverse complement strand
GAAAGCGTAACATGATTCAAACTAACATCACGAAACCGCTATTTCTGGATGCCGCAGAGTCAAGTAGAACATATGGGAAGAGAGTAGAGTGCAGAAATCAATATTAACGCGGTATATATCCAAAAAGTCAAAGCTATCATATCTTAACATGACATCGTGACATAGCCAAATGTACCCTGTCTCTACCTAACGATTTTCGACCACTTTTTCTGGCCTTCCCAGAGCCAAGTAGAGCATGTTAGAGCAGTGTAGAGCGCACAAATCGACCGAATAGCATTGTATAACAGAAGAGTCAAAGCTACACTAACCCGGCGTGACCAAACCTAGCCTTAACAAACGTAACCGAACTCAGCTTATTGTGTCAAGGCCACTATTGAGGGCCTCCCCAGAGCCAAGAACAGATTATTGGAGCACAGTAGAGCGCAGCAATCCACCGAGGAGCAGTGTATAGCAGAAGCGTCAAAGCAACCCAGACCTAGCATAATCATACGTAACCTAACCCAACGTAGCCTATCTCAACATAACTTGCCGCGACCAGTGTTGCTGGCCTCCCCATGACCATGCAGACTGTGGTAGAGCAGAGTAGACCTCTGAAATACACCGAATAACAGTGTAGAACGCGAAAGTCTATGCTTTCCCAACCATACATATCAGAACCTAACCTAACAAAACGTAACCGAACTCAACCTATCGTGCAGAGAGCACTTTTGCTGGCCTCCACAGAGTCGAGCAGATAATATTAGAGCACAGCAAAGCGCAGCAATCCTATGAACAGCAGTGTACTGCACAGAAGTCGAAGCTATCCTATCCTAAACAAACCATACTTACCGTAACTTAGCGTAACGTATCTCAAGCTAACGTGGCGAGACCAATACTGCCACCCTCCCCATAGACAGGCCGAATATTTGAGTGGAGGGCCGAGCGCCAAATCTCCATTTATCCGCAGTGCATAGCAGAAAAGTCAAAGCTATCCAAACATAACCCAAACGAACGTAGCCTCACCAAAAGTAGTCTTTCTCAATATATGATGCCGCGGGCACTATTGCTGACCTCCACGTGGTCAAACAGAATATAGTAGAGCAGAGTAGAGCGCAGAAATCCTCGCAATGGCAGGGTATCGCACGAAAGTCAGAGCTATCCTAACCGAAGTATACCCAGCCTAACCTAACAAAGCGTAATATAATTCCACCTAACGTGCCGAGAAGACTAATGCCGTTCTCCGGAGGGCCAATTAGATTATAGGAGAGCACAGTAGAGCGCAGAAGTCCGCCGAGAAACAGTGTATAGCAGAAAAGTCAAAGCCATCCAATCCAAATATAGCCAAACCTAACCTTACCAAGCGTAAACTAACTAAACCATACGCGCTACGACCACTGCTGCTGGCCGCCTCCGAGACAAGTAGATGGTAGTACAGCAATGCAAAGCGCAGTTATCGACCGAATAGCAGTGCAAAGCGCAAAGGTCAATGCCGTCCTAACTAAACATGGCCTAAAGTAACATAACCATGCGTAACGTAACCCAACCGAACCTGCCACGACCGCTACTGCTGGCCTTCCCAGAGACCTGCCGATGCCAGTAGAGCAATGTAGTGCAGAGATATCTACCGAATAGCAGTGAGTAGCATAAAAGTCAAAGCTAACCTGTCCAAACATATCCTGACATAGCCAAACCAAGCGTAACACAACAGAAACGAGCGTGCCGATGCCAGCATTGCTAGCCAACCCAGAGCCTAGCAGCACATACCACAGCACACTGGAGCGCGGAAATTCAACGCATAGCAGTGTATAGCACAAAAGTCAAAGCTACGCTATCCTGACCTAACCAAACTTACGTAAGCAAACGGTACATGACCCAACCTAACGTGCCGAAGGCACTATTCCTGGCGTCCACGGAGACAGGCAGAGTGTGGTAGCTCACACATGAGCGCTGAGGCCCATAGAATAGCAATGTGTGGCGCAAAAGCCTAAGCTGTCGTAACCTAGCACAACGTAACCTAACCTGACAGTGCTTAATCTAACTTAACACAAGGTGCCGCGACCACTATTGCTGGCATCCCGAGATTCGAGCAGAGTATAGTAGAGCAACGTAGAGCGCAGAAGCACGCAGGATGGCAGTGTGTATCACAAAAGTGTAAGACATTTTCTCCTAACCTATCCTAACGTAGTAAAACCGAACGCAGCCTAACATAACCTAACGAGCCGAAACCACATTTGCTGGCCTCCCTAGGGCCAAGCAGAACCTATTAGAGCAGTGTAGAGCGCAGAAATCCTCCGAATAGCAGCGTATTGCGCAAAAGTCAAAGCTGTCCTATCCCAATCTAACAAAACGTAACTTAACCAAACGTAACGTATCTCATCCTAACGTGCCGAGACCACTATCACTGGCCACCCGAGAGTCGGGCAGAGTATAGTAGAGCAACCTATAACGCAGGAGTCCACCGAAGAGCAGTGTGTAGCACAAAAGCCTAAACCACCCTGTCCTAACGTAGTCAAACGTAACATAACTTATCGCAACATAACACAGCCTAACGTGCCGAGAGCAACAATGCTGGCCTCCACATAGCCAAGCACAATATATTGGAGCACAGTAGAGTACAGAAATACATCGGACAGCGGTGCATTGCAGAAATGTCAATGCCATCCTAAGCAAACTTAACCTACCCTAACCTAACCAAGCGTAACCAAACAAAACCAAACGTGCCACGACCACAGTTGCTGGCCTCCCCAGTGGGAAGCACGTGCTAGTAGAGCAATGCAGGGCGCATATATCGTCCGAATAACAGTGTACAGCTCAAAGACTGGGCTATCCATACTAACGCTTACCTAACCCAGCCAAGCCAAACATAGCCTAGCTCAAGCTAACGTGCCGAGACCACTATTGCTGGTCTCCGGAGAGCCAAGCAGAATATATTAAAGCACAGTAAAGCTCTATCATCCACTGTTTAGAAGTGTATAGCCCAAGAGGTAGAACTATCCTAACCCAACCTGAACAAACGAACGTAACCCAACGTAACCTAACTAACCCTGACGAGCCGAGAACACTATTACTGGCAACCCCATCGCGAAGCAGTGCATATTAGAGGAGAGTAGAAGGCAGAAGTCCATAGAATGTCAGTGCATAGCACAAAAGTCAAAGATTTCCGAAACGAGCCCAAAGAAACCATACCTAACCGAACGTAACTTAATCCAACATAACGCGCAGCAGCCGCAACAACTGGCCTCCCGAGAGGAAAGAGGAGAACGTTTGATCACAGTAGAGCGCAGAAATCCACCGAAAAGCAGCGTATTGCACGAAAGTAGGAGCTATCCCAACCAAACATAACCAAACCAAGCCTAACCAAGCGTTCACGACTCAACCCAACGTGCCGCGACCACCGTAACTGGCGTCCCCAGAGGCAAGCAGAGCGTGATAGCGCACAGTGGAGCGCAGAAGTGCAGAGAATAGCAGGGTGTAGCACCAAAGTCAAAGCTATCACAACCTATCTAAACATAAGCTAACCTAGCTAAACGTAATCGAACTCAACCTAACGTGCTGCGACCACAATTCCTGACCTTCCGTCATTGAGCAGGGCATAGTACAGCAACATAGGGCGCTGAAATCCAACGAATAGCAGTGTATAGCGTAAAAGTCATAGCCATCCTAACCAAACTTAGCCTAATCTAGCCAAACCAAGCGTTACGTATCTCATCCAAACGTGCCACGGCCACTATTGCGGGCCTGCGCGGAAACGTGCGGGACATAGTACAGCACACTAGTTCTCGGAAATCCACCGAACAGCAGTGCAGAGCACCAAAGTTGAAGCTACTCTTTCCTAGCCTAATCGACCGTAACGGCACCGAACGCAGCATAGCTCAACGTAACGTGTCTAGACCACTATTGCCGCACTCCACAGATCCAAGCATGGCACATTAGAGCACAGTAGGGCGCAGAAATATACGGAACAGCTTTATATAGGACGAGAGGCAAAGCTAACGTATCGTAACCTAAATAAACCTTACCAAGACAGACAAAGTATAACTCAACGTAAAGTGCCACGACCAACCTTCCTGGTGTCTCCGAAGACAAGCTGAGTTTAATAGCGCAATATGGAGCGCAGGGGTCCATATGATGGCATTGTCCAGCTCAAAGGTCTAAGCTGTCCAAAACTAACCCAACGCAACCGAACCAAACCAAGGACAATCTATCTGAACCTATCGTTCCGCGACCACCATGTCTGGAACCTCCAGAGCCATGCAGAGCATATCAGATGAGAGTAGGGCGCAGAATTCCAAAGAATCGCAGTGTATAGCGGAAAAGTCAAAGCTGTCAAAGCCTAACCCATGCCAACCTAAACTAGCCAAGCGCAGTCTAGCTCAACCTGACATGCCGCCGCCACGTTTTCTGGACTCCTCAGTGCCAAACAGAGTATCCTAGAGCACAGTAGAGAGCAGGAATCCACTGGAAAGCAGTGTATGCCACAGAAGTTAAAGCTAAACTATCCAAACCTGACAAATCGTATCATAAGCAAACGTAACTGAACAAAAGGTAACATGACGTGCCACCGTTGCTGTCCTCTCCAAGCCAAGCAGAATATATTAGAGCACGATAGAGCGCAGAAGTCCACCGAATAGCAGTGTATAGCACAAAAGTCGAAGCTATCCTATTCAAACCTAACCACAGTTTACCTAACCGTATGTGGCAAAGCTCCACCTCACGTGCTGCGGCCACCGTTCCTGGCGTCCCTGGAAACAAGCAGAGCGTGATAGGGCAAATTAGGGCGCAGAACTTCATAGGAGGGCAGTGCGTGGAACAAAAGCCAAGGCTATCCCAAACAAGCACAGCATAACCTTATACGGCCGAACGGAATCGAGCTCAACGTAACGTGCCGCGATCACCATTTCTGGCGAACTCGGCAACAAGCAGATTGTGATGGCGCGAAGTAGAGCGCCGAAGTCCATAGATTATCACTGTGTACCTCAAAAGTCAACGCTATCCCAGCCTAACCTAACATAACCTAACCTAACCAAACGCAATCGAAGCCAACCTAACGTGCCGAGAGCACTACTGCTGGCCTCCTCCTAGCCAAGCAGTATATACTAGTACACACTAGAGCGTATAGGTCCACCGAATAGCAATGTAAAGCACAAACGTCAATGCCACCGTAACAAACTTAACCCACCCTAACCAGAGCAAACGTAACCTAACTCAGCGAAGCGTGTCACGACGACTATTGCTGGCATCCCCACAGGCAAGCAGGGTCTTGTAGAGCAATGCAGAGAGCAGAAATTGCCCGTACAGCAGCGAGTAGCACAAAGGTAACAGCTAGCCAAGCCAAACCTAACCAAACCTAGCCATGCCATGCCTAACGTAACTCAACCTCACGTGCCGAGACCACCATTACTGGCGACCCCACAGCCAACCAAAACATATTAGAGCACACTAGAGCGCAGAAATTCCGGGAATAGCAGTGTACAGCACAAACGTCGAAGCAGCCTCTCTTAACATAGCCAAATGCAACATATACAAACGCAGCCTAACACAAATTGACCTGAGGAGACCACTACTGCTGGCCTCCACAGATACAATCTGAATGTACCAGAGCACAGTGTAGAGCAGAAATCCACGGCACTTCAGTGAATAGCGCAAAAGACGTAGATATCCTAGCATAACATGCCCTAACGTAACCTTGACAAACGTAGCATGACTCGACACAACGTGCAGCGACCATTGCTGCTAGCCTCGCCGTAGCAAAACAGAATGTAGTAGAGAACAATAGGTCACAGAAATCCACCGAATATCAGTGCATAGCATGAAAGTAAAAGCTTTAATGACCAAACGTAGCCTATCCTGTCCTAGCCAATCGTAAAATAACTGAACATAGCGTGCCGCTGCCACTATTCCACGCATCCCATGAGTCGAGGGGGGTATACCACAGCATCGTAGACGCAGAAATCCACTGAATGGCAGTGTATAGCACAAAAGTCGAAGATATACTGACCTCACCAGACCTGAGCTAACCTAAGAAAACGAAGCATATCTCATCATTACGTGACGCGGCCACTGCGCCTGACCCCCCCCCCCCAGAGCCGAGCCTAATACAGTACAACACTATAGATCCAGGAAAGCCACCTGATAGCGGTGTATAGCACGAAAGTCAAAGCCACCCTGACCAAACTTTGCCTAACCTAGCCAAACCAAGCGTAACTAAACATAGCCTGACATGCCACGACCACTATTGCTCGCCTCCCCATAGTCGAGCAGAGTATAGTAGAGCAATGTAGAGTGCAGGAAGCCACCGATTTGCAGTTTATGACACAAAAGTCAAAGAAATCCTAACCGAGCCACCAAAACCTAACCTAACGCGACGAAACCATACACAAACTAACATGCCGAGAAGACTGTTGCTGTTCTCCACAGAGAAAAGCAGAATGTACTAGGGATCAGTAGACCACAGGGATCCTTCGCATTTCCGTGAATAGCACTATGGTCGAAGATATCCTAACATAACCTGACCAAACCTGACCTAAACAATCGTAACATAAATCAACCTAACGTGCCGCGGGCACTATTGCTCGTCTCCCCAGAGTCGAGCAGAGTATAGTAGAGCAATGTAGAGCGCAAGAAACCGCCGAATAGCAGTTTACAGCACAAAAGTTAAGCCTACCCTGTCCTAACATATCCAACCATAACATAAGAAGGCGTAACATTGCTCAACCTAACGAAACCCGGCCATCATTGCTGGCCTCCGCAGAGACGAGCAGAACTTGCTACTGGAGAGTAAGGCGCAGAAGTCCATAGAAACGCATCGCACAAAGGTCATATCTATCCTGACGTAATCCAATCAACCGTAACCTAACCAAGCGTAGCCTACCACAACACAACGTGCAGCGGACACTACTGCTGGCCTCCCCAGGGCAAAGCAGAGTGTAGTAGACCGCACTAGGTCACGGAAATACGCCGGAAAGCAGTGTAAAGCACGAAAGTCGAAGTAGCCTATCCTAACCTGGCCAAACGTGACATACATAAACGTAGCCTAAAGCAACCTAACGTGACGAGCACACTATTGCTGCCCACCACAGAGATAAGCAGCATGTACTAGAGCACAGTAGGGCGCAGGAACCCGCCGCATTGCAGTGAAGAGCGCGTAAGTCAATGATATCCAAACCTGGCCTGACATAACTTAACCAACCAAGCGTGGTATATCTCAACGCAACGTGTTGTGACCACTGCTCCTGTCCTCGCTAGAGACAAGCAGAATGTAGTAGATCACAGTAGATCACAGAAATCCACCAGACATTGTATACCACGAAAGTCCAAGATACCCTAACCAAACTTAACCTAGTCTAAACTAACCCAACATATCCTAACACAACCTGACGTGCCATGACTACTATTGCTCGCCTCCCAAGATTCGTGCTAAGTAGAGTAGGCCACTGTAGAGCGCAGAAATCCACTGAATAGCAATTTATAGCACAAAAGTCGTAGAAATTCCAACCGAGCCTTCCTAACCTAACCTTAAGATATGTAACCCTACTTAAACTAACGTGTCGAGACCAATATCGCTGGCCACCACGAAGCCAAGCAGAGCCTACTAGAGCACATTAGAGTGCAGAGGTACGCGGAATGGCAGCGTATAGTACAAAAGTCAAGGAAGCATATCCTAACCTAGCAAAACGTAACACAAAAGAACGGAGCATGACCCAACCTAACACGACGGGACCGCTATTGCTGGCCTCCCCAGAGACTAGCAGAAAATGCTAGAGTACATCAGGGCGCAGAAATCCACCGCAATGCAGTGAATAGCGAAAAAAGCCGTAGATACCCAAACATAACCTGACCTAAGCAAACATATCGAAACGTAGCATTGCTCAATATAGCGTGTCGCGACCGCCGGTCCTGGGCACCCCAGCGCCAAGCGTATTAGAACGGAGTAGGGCGCAGAAATCCACCGAATAGCATTTAATGGCACAGAATTCTAAGCTACTCTGTCCTGACATAACCCAACGTGTTATATGCAAACGTAGCCTAACTAAACCTAACGCGCTGAGACCACTATTACTGGCCTCCCGAGAGCGAAGCAGGAAATATCAGAGCCCAGTAGGGCGCAGAAATCGGTGGACAGCAGTGTATAGCGCAAAAGTCTAAACTATCACACCCTAACCACGCCATATGTAACATAAACGGACGTAGCATTGCTGAACCTACCGTGCCGAGACCACCATTGCTGGCCTGTGCAGAGCCATAAGGAATATACCAGAGCACAGCATAGTGCGTAAATTCAACCCATTGCAGTCTATGGCGCAAAGGTCAAACATATCCAGGCCTAGCATGACCTAACCTAACATATCCAAACGTAGTGTAACCAAACATAACGTGACGAGGCCGACATTGCCGGCCCGACCAGCTCCAAGGAGAGCATATTAGAGCACATTAGAGCGCAGACATCCACCGAACAGCGGTGAATGTGACAAAAGACTATGTAGCCCATCCTAACCTAACCAAACGTAAAATATGCAAGCGTAAACTATCACGACCTAACATGACGCGACAACTGTTGCTGACCTCCACAGAGGCAAGTAGACTGTACCAGAGCACAGTAGTACACGGAAATCACACGCATTGCAGCGAACAGCTCGAATGTCGAATATATCCAAACATAGCCTGACCTAACCTAACGTAACCAAACTCAGCGTAACACAACATAGCGTGCCGGGACTAATGGTGGCCACCCCAGGGCCAACCAGGATATAGTACGGCAAAGTAGAACACAGAAATTCACCAAACAACAGTGTATAGCACGAAAGTCGAAGCCATACTTACCAAACTTGGCCTAACCTAAAGCAACCATACGTGACCTAACTGAACCTAACGTACCGCGGCCGGTATTGGTCGACTCCTCAGAGTCGAGCAGAGTATAGTAGTGCAATGTGGTGAGCGGAAATGCACCGAATAGCGGTGTACAGCATAAAGGACGAGGACATCCTGACCAATCCTGCCGTTGCACATCCTAACCGAACATAGTATAACTGAATGTAGCGTGCAGCGACCGCTGTTCTTGGCTTTCGTAGAGACGAGCGGAGTATATTAGAACACATTAGAGCGCAGGGATCCACAGAATGGCAGTGTAGAGCACGAAAGTGGAAGCCATCCTAACAAAGCGTAACCTAACCTTACCTAATCGAACGTAGTGTAACTCAATCTAACGTGCCGAGGCTACTATTGCTGGCCTCCACAGGCCCAAGCAGAAAATATTAGAACAGAGTAGGCCGCAGAAATCCGCGGATAGGTGTGTATAGCAAAAAGTCTAGGCTATCCTCTCTTGAACTCCCAAACCTAACACAACCGAACGTAGCATAGCTATACCCAACTTGCTGAGGGCGCTATTGCTGGCCTCCGCAGAGCAAGTCAGGAAGCACTAGAGAACAGCAGAGCGCAGTAATCCACCGCATTGCAGTGTATAGCACGAAAGTCAAACGTATCCAGACAAAGATTGGCCTAACCTGACCTATTCAAACGTAGTGTAACCAAGCAAAACGTGGCGAGACCAATATTGCTGGCCTCCTGGAGCCAAGCAGAGCATATCAGGGAGCATTAGAGAGCAGAAATCCACCGAATAGCACAGAATAGCACGAAAATTAGAGTTGCCTGTCCCAACGTAGACAAACGTCACACAACCAAACGTCGCCTAACTCAACCTATCATGACGAGACCGCCATTGCTGCCCTCCACAGGGACAAGCAGAATGTACTACAGCACAGTAGAGCGCAGAAATCCACCGCATTGCAGGGAAAAACACAAAAGTCGAAGTAGTCTATCCTGACCTAGTCAAACGTAACTCATCCAATCAGAGCATAAACCAAGCTGACAGGTCGAGACCGCTTATGCTGGCATCCACAGAGACAAGCAGGTTGTACTAGAGCAGAGAGGAGCGCAGAAATCCACGGCATTGCAGCGAATAGCATTAGAGCCGTGGATACCCTAGCAAAACATGGCCTAACCTAACCTAACCAAACGTGGCATAGCTCAATATAACGTGCCGCCACTACTGCTCCTGGCCTCCCCATAGCCTAGCAGAATATAGTAAAGTGCGGTAGAGCACATAAATCCACCGAATAACAGAGTATAGAACGAAAGACTAGGCTATCCTAACTAAACATAGGCTAACCTAACCTAACCGAACGTAACGTAACTCAAACTAACGTGCCGCGAACGCTATTGCTCGCCTCCCCCTAGTCAAGCAGAGTATGGTAGAGCAATGTAGAGCAAAGGAGTCCACTGAATAGCTGTGTATAGCTCAAAGGTCGAGGATATCCTAACCTAACCTGGCATAACCTAGCGCGACCAAACGTAGCATTACCCTACACAACGTGCTGCGACCGCTATTCATGGCCTTCGTTCAGCCCAGCGGAGAATATTAGAACACATTAGGGCACAGAAATCCACCGAATGGCAGTGTATAGCACAAAAGTCAGAGATACCATAACCTAAACAGTCCCAAACTAATCTAACCAAACGCAGTCCAACCCAACATTACGTGCCGCGACGTCTATTGATGGCCTTCGTATAGCAAAGCGAAGCATACTAGAGCACATTAGAGAGCAGAAATCCACCGAATAGCAGCGTATAGCACAAAAGTAGAAGATATCCTGACGTAATCTGACCTAACCTAACATAACCGAACGCAGCATAGCACAACATAACCTGCGGCAAACACCGCTGCCTGCGCCCCAAGGCCAAGCAGCATATAGTAGAACACAGTCGATCACAGGAATGAACCACACAATAGTGTACAGTACGAAAGTCAGAGTTAACCTAACCATACCTCCCTAAACTGTACCAACATTACGTGACATAGCTCAACCTTACCTGCCGACACCAATATTACTGGCCCTCTCTGAGTGGGGCAGAACATATCAGAGCAGAGTATAGAGCAGAAATCCATATAATCGCAGTCTATATCACCATTGTCACAGTTTTCCGAGCTTGACCCATGTTAACATAACCTAATCGAACGTAGCACATCTCAACATAGCGTGACGTGACCGCTATTTCTGTCCTCCCCAAGGCGAAGCAGAATGTAGTAGATCTGCGACGTGCGCAGAAATCCACCGGACATTAGTGTCTAACACGAAAGTCATAGCCACCATTACCGAAATTAGCCCAAACTAAACTAGCCAAGCGCAGCATAACTCAACCTAACGAGCCGAGACGAGTATTGCTGGCATTCCCGTGTCTAAGGAGAAAATACTAGAGCACGGCAGAGCTCAAAAATCCACCGCATTGAAATGTATTGCACAAAAGTCAAACATAACCCAACATAACTTGGCCTATCCTAACATATCCAAACGTAGTTTAGCTTAACATAACGTGACGAGACCAATATTGCTGGCATTCCAGAGCCAAGCAGTGCATATTAGATCACATTAGAGCGCAGAAATCCGCCGCACAGCAGCGAACAGCACGAAAGTTATACTAGAATATCCTAACCTAATCGAACGTGATATAACCAAGCGTAACATAACACAACCTAGCATGACAAACCGCTAGTGCAGGCACAACGGTGACAACTAGGATGTACTGGAGCACAGTAGAGGGCAGATATCCATCGCATTGCTGTGAGTCGCACAGAAGCCATAGATAAACTAACCTAAGCTGACCTAACCTAGCCTAGCAAGACGCAGCATAACCCAACGTGACGTGCCACGACCACAGCTCCTGGCTTCCCCTGAGCCAACCAGAGTGTAGCAGAGTACAGTAGGTCACAGAAATCCAACGAATAACAGTGTATAGAACGAAAGTTAAAGCAATCCTAACCAAACTTAACTTTACCTAGCCAAACAAAGCGTAACCGACCACAACATTACGTGCCGCGACTACTATTGCTCGCCTCCACATAGTCGCGCAGAATAGAGTACAGCAACGTAGAGCGCAGGGATCCACCGCATAGCGGTGTATAGCACACAAGTCAAAGAAGCCCTAACCAAGCCATGCTAACCTACACTAGCGGAACGTGGCATTACTTAACCTAACGTGGCGAGACAACTATTTCTGGCCACGCCAGAGCCAAGTAGAGCATACTAAAGCGCAGTAGGGCGCTGAAATCCAACGAGTTGCTCTGAACGGCACAAAAGTCTGAGCTATTCTCCCCTAGCATAACCAAGATTGTCATACGGAAACGTAGCATAACTATGCCTAACGCGATCAGACCACTAGTGCTGGCCTCACCAGAGCCAAGCAGATAATAACAGAACGCAGTAGAGCGCAGGAATCGGAGAATAGCAGCTAATAGCACACATGTTTAAGCTACCATATCCTAACCTCAACAAACTTAACATAACCAAACGCGCCATGGCTCAACTTAACGTGCCGAGACCGCCATTGCTGGCCTCCCAAGGGCCAAGCAGAATGTACTAGTGCTTGGTAGAGCGCAGAAGTCCAGCGCAATGCAGTGAACAGAGCAAGAGACGCAAATATCCTGGCACAACATGACCTAACCTAACCTTTACAAACGTAGCGAAGCTCAACATGACGTGCCGCGACCACCGATCCAGGCCTCCCCACGGGCAAGCAGAATATAGTAGAACACAGTAAATTACAGGAATCCACCGAATAACAGTGTATAGCACGAAAGTCGGAGCTATCCTTACCAAATATAGCTTAACCTGACCTAACAAACCGTAGCATAACTGAAGCTAACGTGCCGCGGCCACTATAGATCGACCCCCCCCCCCCCCCCATGGTCGAGCAGAGTATGGTAGGGCAATGTAGAGCGCAAGGATTCACCGAAGAGCAGTGTATGTTACAAAAGACGAGGATATCCTTGCTCAACCTGGACTATCCTAACGTAACCAAACGTAGCATAACTGAACATAACGTGCCGCGACTACTGTTGCAGGCACCCCCAGAGCCAAGCAGAATACAGTAAAGCGCAGTAGATCACAGAAATCCACCGAACAAAAGTTCATAGCACGTAAGTTGTAGCTACACTAACCAAACTTAGCCAAACCTAGCCTGACCAAACATAACCTATCGCAAAGTAACGTGCCCGAACACAGTTGCTCGCCTCTCCAGAGTCGAGCAGTGTATAGTGGAGTAATGTAGATCGCAGGAATCCGCCGAATAGCTGCGTAGGGCGCAAAAGTCGAGGAAATACTAACCAAGTCTTCCCAACCCACCCTAACGAAACATAACATAACTCAAATGAATGTGCCGAGACAATAATTACTGGCCACACCAGAGCCATGCAGAGAATACTACAGCGCAGTAGGGCGCAGCAATCCACCGAATAGCATTAAATGGCACAAAAGTCTAAGCTATTCCGTCCTAATATAACCAACCTTGTCATATACACACGAAGCCTGACCAAACCTAACGCGCCGAGACCGCCATTGCTTGCCTCCACAGATCCAAGCAGAAATTATTAGAGTGCAGTAGTGCGTAGAAATTGGTGGATAGCAGTGCATAGCTCAGAATTCCAAACTATCAAATCCTAACCTCACCATACGTAACATAACCGAACGTAACGTAGCTCAACCCAACGTGACGAGACCACTATTGCTGGCACGAGGAGGGCCATAAAGAATATACCAGAGCACAGCAGAGCACAGAATTCCAACGCATTGCAGTGTATAGTACAAATACCAAAGTAGCCAGACCTATGCTAATCAAACGTAACATAACGCAACCTAGCATGGCGAAACCATGTTCGCGGGCCACACAGAGACAACCAGTATGTACTAGAGCACAGTCGAGCGCAGGGATCCTCAGAATAGTGATGTATATCACAAAAGACAAAGTAGCCTATCCTAACCTAACGACACTTAATAAGAGCAAACGTAGCTTAACAGAAACTAACGTACCGAGTCCACTACTGCTTGCCTCCCAGAGCCAAGCATAATATGCTAGAGCACAGTATAGCGCAGAAATCCGCCGCACTGCAGTGAGTAGCACAAAAGATGAAGATATCCTGACCTGACTTTACCTAATCTAACCCAACTATACGCAGCGTAACACAACAGGAAGTGCAGCGACCACTACTCCTGTACTCCGCATAGCCAAGCAGAATGTAGTAGAGCACAGTAGGTCACAGAAATCTGTCGAAAAGCAGTGCACAGCACGAAGGTCTTAGCTATCCTAGCCAAACATGGCCTAACATGACCTTACCAAACGTAACGTAGCGCAGCGTGACGTGCCAGATATCCACCGACTAGCAGCGTGCGGCACAAAAGACTATGTTATGCTGTCCTAACCTAACCAAACGTAACATAAGCGAACGTCGCTAAAATCAACCAAACGTGCTGAGACCACTACTGGTGGCCCCCTAGGGCCAAGCCGACCACTCTAGAGCACACTAGAGCGCAGATGTCAACCACATTGCAGTGCACAGCACTAAAGTTAAATTTGTCCGAACATTACCTTACCCAACATAACCAGACCGATCGTAGCGTAGCTCAACGTAACGTGCGGAGACCACTGTAGCTGGCGTCTCCGAAACCAAGCAGATTATACTAGAGCAGAGTAGAGCGCAGAAATCCGTCGCATTGCAATGTATAGCACAAAAGTCAAGGCAGTCCTCTCCTAACCAAACGTAACGTAACATAGCCGAGGGTAATGTAACTCAAACTAACGTCCCACAACCACTACTGCTGGTCACCCAAGAGACAAGCAGAGGACACTTGAGCAATGTAGGGCGCAGAAAACCACCGAATAGCTGTGTATAGTACACAAGTCAAAGCTACCCGTCATGACGAAGCCAAACGTAACTTAACCAAACGTAACATAACTCAACGTAACGTGACGAGACCACTACTGCTGGCCTAGCCGGAGCTAAGCAGATTGTACTAGAGCGCCCTAGAGTGCAGCAGGCCGCCGATTAGCAGCGTATAGCACAAAAGTCGAAGACACCCTGTCCTGACCGCACGAAGCGCAACGTAACCAAACGTAACATAAATAAGACCAACTTGCCACGACCACTACTGCTGGCCTCCAAAGTGTCGAGGAGAGCATAGTAGAGATATGTAGAGCGCAGAAGGCCACCAAACAGCAGTGTATAGCGCAAAGGTCAAAGCCACCCTATCCAAACCCAAGCTAACGTAGCACAAACGAACGCATCCCTACTCAACCCAACGTGTTGAGACCACTATTGCTGGCCTTCCCAGAACCAAGCAGATCATACTAGATCCCAGTAGAACGCGCCATTCCACCGAATAGTGGTGTATACCACAATAGTCAGATCCACCCTAGCCCAACGTATACAAACGTAGCATAACCGAACGTATTCTAACATAACCTAGCGTGCACAGGCCACTACCTCATCCCTCCCCAGGGCGCAGCTGAATATACTGTAGCCCAGTACAGCGCAGAAATCCGCCGCATAGCAGTGCAAAGCACAAACGTCATAGATTTCCTAACCCAAACTGACATTACCTAACCTAACCAAACGTAGCCCATCTGAAAGTAACCTGCCGCGGCCACCACCGCTGGTCTTTCCAGAACCATTCTGAACGCATTAGAGCGCAATAGATCGCAGAAATCCAGCGGGTAGCAGTGTATAACACAAAGGTCTGAGTTATCGTCTCCTAACCTAACCAATCGTGACATAACCAAACGTAGCAAAAGTCAACATATCGTACCACGAACACTACTGCTGCCCTTGCCAGAGGCAGGCAGAGCATATTAGAGGGGAGTAGAGCCCAGGGATCCACAGAACCGCAGTGTATAGCGCGAAGTCAAGGCTATCCAGACTTAACCAAGGCTTCCATAGCCTACCCAAACGTGGCATAACTCAGCCTAGCGCTCCGAGGCAACCATTACTGGCATCCCCAGAGTCGAGCAGGGTATAGTAGGGCAACTTGGATCGTAGAAAACCAATGAATGGAGGTGTATAGCTCAAAAGTCAAAGCTACCCTGCCCTAATCTATACGAACCTAATACAGTCAAACGTTTCCTAACTTAACCGAACGTGTGGCGACCACTGTAGCTGACTTCCACACAGTCAAGCAGAGCATATTAGAGGAGAGAACAGCGCAGAAATCCACAGAATCGTAGTGTATAACGGAAAAGTCGAAGCTATCCGTACCCAAACCTTATCCGACCTAACCTATCCTAACCCAACCTAACCTAACCAAATCAAACGTAGAATACCACAGTGAGACGTGCCGATACTAATATTGCTGTCTTTCCAGAGCCAAGTTGACCATACTAGGGCTCCGAAGAGTGTAGGTATCCGCCGAAATTCTGTATGTAGCGCAAAAGTCCAAGCTACCCTCGCCTAGCATGACCAATCGTAACATGCCCATACGTAAACAAACTAAACCTAACGTGCATCAGCCTCTATAGCTGGCCACCTCAGAGCCAAGCTGAGCATATTTGAGCACAGTAGAGCGCAGTAACTCACCGAAAAGCAGTATATGGCACAAAATTCAAATATATTCAATTCCAACAATACCATTCGTGACATGACAAAAGGCAACATAACTCTGCCTATCGTGTCGAGGCCACTACTGCTGGCCTCCCATAGCCAAGCAGGGAATATTAGATCGCAGTAGGGCGCAGAAATTCAACGAATAGCATTGTATAGCCGAAAGTCAAAGATACATTAACCTAACCGAACCTAACCTAACATAACCCAACGTACAACATCTAAACCTAACGTGTCGCGACCAATATTGCTGGCTTCCCCACAGACAGGCAGAATATCCAAGAGCACAGTAGAGCACAGAAGTCCATGGAATATCAGCATTGATCACATATGTCAAAGACATCCTAACCCAACCCAACCTAACTTAACTTAACCAAATGTTATTTAACACCACCTAACGTGCCGCAGCCACTATTGCTGGCCTACAATGAGCCAAGCAGAGCATAGTAGAGCACAGTAGAGCGTAGAAATCCACAGAATCGCAGTGTACATCAGAATAGTCAAAGATATCCGAACGTAACTCAAAATAACTTAACGTATCCTAACGCAGCTAAACTCAAAGTAAAGTGCCGCGACCACTATTTCCGGCCTCCCCGGGGACTAACAGATTAGAGTAGTGTACAGTGGAGCGCAGGAATCCACCGAATGTCTCTGTATAACACGAAGGACTATGCTACACTAATTAAGCTTATCCTAACCCAACACAAACAAACGTAACCTAACTCAATCCAACCTGCCGCGGACACTGTTTCTGGACTCCCAAGAGCAAGCCAGGACACATTAGGTCGCAGTAGAGCCGAGAAGTCCACCGAATAGCTGTGTACAGCAAAAAAGTCAAAGTTATACTACATAACCTAACCAAGCGTAACACAACCGACGCAACCAAATCCGACGAAACGTGTCTAGGCCACTATTACTGGCATCCCCGACGACAAACAGGATATATTAGAGGAGAGTAGAGCGCCGAAGCCCATATAATGGCATTGTATAGCGGAAAAGTCGAAGCTATCTTAATCTTACGCAAACTAACCTAAACAAACCAAACGTAACATAATACGATCTAACATGCTGAGGCCATTATTGCCGCCCAACCCAGAGACAGGCAGCGAATATTAGACTGGAGTAGAGCGCAGAAAATCACCGAACCTCAATTTATAGCTCAGATGTCAGATCCAGCCTTTCCTAACCTAACCAAACGCAACATCACCAAAGGTAACCTAACTGTACCTAAATTGCCGGGTCCACTGTTGCTGGCCTCTGCAGTTCCATGCAGAATATGCTACAGCACAGTAGAGCGTAGAAATCGACCACACTGTATTGAAAAGCACAAAAGTCATTGGTACCCTGATCGCAATTAACCCAACCTAACAAAAGCAATCATAACACAACTCAAACTATCGCGCCGCGAGAACCATTGCTGGCGTCTACAGAGGCAAGCAGAATATGGTATAGCACGGTAGAGCACAGAAGTGCATAGTATGTCGGTGTTGGGCACAAGAGTCGAACTTATCATAACCTAACAAAACCCAACACAGCCATACGTAACCATACGTAATCTAACACAACCTAACGTGCCACGACCGCTATTGCTGCCCTCCGCAGAGCCAATCAGAGCATACCAGGGGAGAATGGGGCGCAGAAGGGTATAGAAACGAAGTTTATGGCGCAAAAGGCGAAGCTATTCAAACCTAACCGAGGCGAATATATCCTCGCCAAACGTAGGCTATCTGAACATAACGTGCCGAGACCATTACTACTGGCAACCACAGGGCCAAACAGAACGTACTAGAGCACAGTAGAGCGCAGAAATCAACCGCAGTGCAACGCATGGTCAAAGATATCCTAACCATACCTGACATAACCAAACCAAACCAAACGTAGCATAACAAAGCATAGCATGCCAACGACACTATTGCTGTCTTTCCCCGAGCCAAGCTGAACATACCAGATCACTGTATATCGCAGAAATCCGCGGAAAACAGCATATAGCGCAAGAGTCAATGCAATCCTCTCCTAGCCTAACCAATTCTAACATACCCGAACGCAACATAATTCAACCTAACGAGCCGAGGCCGCTATTGCTGGCCTACAAAGAGACAGACGGAGCGAAGTAAGGCACAGAAGAGCGCAGAAATCCACCGAATAGCAGTGTATAGCACAAAAGTCGAAGCTATTATCTCCTTCCATAACAAAGCGTAACATAACCGAACGTAGCCTATCTCATCGGAATGTACCGAGACCACTATTACTGCACTCACCAGGGTCGAGCTGCGTATAGTAGATCACAGAAGAGCCAAGTGGTCCACAGAATAGCAGTGTTGAGCACAAAATTCAAGGATATCCTAACCTATGCCAAAATAACCTAACCTAACCAAATGTAATCTAACACATCCTATCGTGCCGCGATCACTATTTCCGGCCTCCTCAGAGCTCAGCAGAGCATATGAGATCACACTAGAGCGAAGAAAGCCACCAAATATCAGCGAATAGCACAAACGTCAAGGATGTCCTAACCTCACCTGACCTAACCTAACCTAACCAAACGCAGACTGACTAAACCTAACGAGATGTGGCCGGCATTGTTGGCATCCCCAGTGTCGAGCACAACATACCAGAGCTCAGCAGAGCGCAGAATTCCACCGAAGAGCAGTGTAAACCACGAAAGTCCAAGCTATGGAAGCCTCTCCCAAACCTACGTAGCCTAAATAAACGTATCCTAAGTAAGCCTAACTCTTCGGGACTGCCATTGCTGCCCTCCCCAGGAACAAGCATTGCTTATGAGACCACGGTACAGCGTGGAGATCCGCCGAATAGCAGTGTAGAGCACAAAGGCCAAAGCCATTACCCTTAACCAAACCAAACGTACCGTAAACAAACGTAGCCTCACTCAGTTTAACGTGACGCGATCACTATTGATGGCGCTACCCGAGACTGGCAGAATACTGTCGAGCACAGTTGAGTACAGGTGTCGATACGATAGCTGTGTTGCACACAAAACAGAAAGCTGTCCTAACCTAACCCAAAGATGCCTAACCCGAGCAAACGTAATATAACTCAACCTAACGTGCCGAGACCAATATTGCTGGCCTCCGCAGAGACCAGCAGAGCATATTAGAACACGGTAAAGCGTAGAAATCCACCGAATAGCAGTGTACAGCACAACAGTTAAAGCTATCTTGACCAAACTTAGCCTGACCCATCCTAACATAACGTAACATGACTCATCATAAAGAGACGAGTCAACTATTGCTGGCCATGCCGGATCCAAGCTGAAAATATTACAGCACGGTAGGGCGCAGAGATCCATCTAATAGCAGACAATAGGACTAAAGTCATGGTAATCCTCTCCTAACCAAACCAACCTTAACTTAACCAATCGTAACCTAACAAAACTTAACGTGCCGCGAGCAGTACGGCTAGCTTCAGCAGAGCCAAGGAGGACATATTAGTGGAGAGCAGTACGCAGGAGTCAGTAGAATCGCTGTGCATATCAGAAAAGTCTATGCAATCCAAACCGAACCCAAACCAACAGAACATAACCGAACATATCCTAAATCAACCTAACTTGCCGAGACCGCTATTGCTGCCCTCCCCACAGCCAAGCTGGACATGATAGTGCAGAGTAGAGAGCAGAAATCCACCGCGTAGCAGAGCATAGCAAAAAGGTGAAGCTATCCTTACCAAAAGTAGCCTAACCCAACCTAACGAACGTACACCGACACATAATAACGTGCCGCGACCACCATTGCTGGCCGACACAGAGTCAAGTGGAACACATAAGTGGAAAGTAGAACGCAGAAATCCATCGAATCGCAGTGCATATCAAAAATGTCAAAGCTACTCAAGCCTGACCCAACCCAACGGATCATATCCAAACATAACATAACTAAACCTACTGTGCCGTGACCGCTATTGTTGCCCTCCCCAGAGCCAAGGATGATATACTAGAGCACTGTAGGTCGCAGAAGTCTACCGAACAGCAGAGTACAGCACAAGAGCAAAAGATATCCTTCCCAAACATAGGACTATCCACCCTAACCTAACTTAACCTGACCCAAAATAACGTGCCAAGTCAACTATTGCTGGCATTCCCAGAAGCAAGCTTAAAATATTAGAGCACAGTATGGCTCATAAATCCAACTTATATAATATAGCACTAAAGTCAAAGTAACCCTCTCCTGACCTAGCCAATCGTACCATAACGAAACGTAACATAACAGAACCTAATGTGCCGCTACCTCGATTTCTGGCCTCCACTGAGCCAAGCAGAATACATTAGTGTGCAGCAGAAAGCAGAAATACATAGAATGGGAGTGTATATCAGGACGGTCAGAGCTGTCCAAACATGACCCAAACACGCGGAACATAAACAAACATAGCTTAACACAACCTAACGTGTCGAGATCGCTATTGATGACCTTGCCAGAGCAAGGCAGAACACACTAGTGTAGAGAAGAACGCAGATATCTATAGAGTCGCAGTGTATAGCAGAAAAGCCAAAGAAATCCGGACCAAACGTTCCCAACGTAACATTACAATACGAAACATAACGCAACCTAACGTGCCGAGGCAACTATTGCTGGTCTCCTAAGAGCCAAGCAGAGAAAAATGGAGCACGGTAGAGTGCACAAATCCACAGCATGGTAGTCTATAGCGCAAAAGTCAAGTATACCCTGACATAACCTGACCATATCTGACCTACCCAAACGCAGTGTATCTCAGAGCAACGTGCCTCGTCCACTGCACCTGGCCACCCCAGAGCCAGGCACAATGTAGTAGAGCACAGTGGAGCGCACAAACCCACGGAATAGCAGTGTAGAACACAAAGGTCATTGTAGACCCTCCTTACCTATCCAAACGTAACACATGCAAACGTAACCTAATCCAACCTAACATGACGAGACCACTATCGTCGCCCTCCGCAGAGACAAGCAGAGTGTAATAGAGCACAGCAGTGCGCAGAAAACCACCGAATTGCAGTGAAGAGCGCAAAAGTCGAAGACATCCTGACCTAACCTGACCTAACCTAACCTAACCGAACGCAGATTAACTTGACAGGGCGTGCCGGGACCACTATTGCCCGCCGCCACTGAGTCGAGCGGAGTATAGTAGAGTGACGTACAGCGCAGAAATCCATCAAATAGCAGTTCATGGCACAGGACTGGAAGATATCCTAACCTCACCTGACCTAACCTATCCTAACCAAACGTAGCATATTTCAACACAACTTTCTGCGGCCACTGCTTCTGGCATCCGCAGAGCCAAGCAGAAAATGTTAGAACACTGTACAGCGCAGGAATCCGCCGCATTGCTCTGTACAGCACACCGGTCAAAGCTATCTTATCCTAACAGAGCCAATCGTAACAACCGGGCGTAACCTATCCCAACATAAAGCGCCGCGACCACTATTTCTGGCCTCTCAGGAGACAAGCAGTATATACTATAGCACTGTAGAGCACAGAATACACCGCCCTGCAGTGCAAAGCACAAAAGTGAAAGATAACCTAACCAAACCTGACCTAACATAACGTAACCGAACATAGTGTAACTCAATATAACGTGATGAGACGTATACTGCTGGGATCTCCAGATCCAAGCGGAATATATTATGGTACAAAAGAAAGCAGAAATCCAACGAATAGCAATGTATAGCACAGAAGTCAAGGCTACCGCAAACCTAGACTAAGCGAACATAGCATTACCCAATGTAACCTGCACTCGCCTCAATTAATGGCCTCCTTGGGGCGAAGCAAAGCATATTAGAGCACATTAGAGCGCAGATATCCGACGAATAGCAGTGTATATCGCAAAAGTTAGAGTAACCTGTCCTAAGTTAGCCAAACGTAACATATACAAATGTAACCTAAATATAAAGAACACGACGGGACCGCAACTTCTAACCTCAACAGAGACAAGTGGAATGTACTTTTGCACAGTAGAGAGCAGGAATCAACCGCATTGCAGTGAATAACACAAAAGCCGCTGATATTCTGACGTAACCTTACTTAACCATTCCTTATCAAACGCAGCATAGCTCAACGTAACGTGCCACGAGCACTGCTCGTGGCAACCCCAGTGTCAAGCAGAATGTTGTAGAGCTGTGTAGGTCGCAGAAAACAGCCGTATATCAGTATATTGCACGTATGTCAGTGCTGTGCTAGCCAAACATTGCCAAACCTAACCTGACCAACCATAACATAGCTCAAACTATCTTGCTACTGCCACTACTTCTCGCCTCACCGGAGTCAAGCGGAGTATAGTAGAGAAATGTACAGCGCCGAAATGCACCAAATAGCAGATTATACCATGAAGGTCGAAGAAATCATGACCAAACCCTCCTAACCTGGCCCAAAGGACAGAAACATAGCTCAACCTAACTTGCCGCGACCACTACTGCTGGCCTCCCCAGAGCCAAGCAGAGTATACTAAAGCAGAGTAGAGCGCACAAGTCCACCTCATTGCAGTGTATGGCCATAAAGTCAAAGATATTCAATGCATACCTCAACTAACCTAAGCTAACGAATCGTAGCACATCTCAACATAAGTAGCATAGACCTTTATTGCTGGCCGCCACGGAGACAGACAGAACATGCTAGAGCACACAAGGTGGCAGGAACCCACCGAATAGCAGAGTATAGCATAAAAGACAAAGCAATCCTATCCCTATATATTCAATCTTAACATAACAAGACGTAATACGACAAAACATAACGCACCACGACCACTATTGCTGGCCTACCCAGGACTAAGCTGAATTTAGTACAGCACAATCGAGCGTAGAATTCCTACCAATATCAGTGCATAGCACAGAAGTCAAACGAAGCCTGACCTAACCCGGCCTAACCTAACCCGGCCTAACCAAACCCATCCAAACGGAGTGTAATTCAACATAACGTGACTTGTCCAATATGGTTGTCCGCCCCGCTGCCAAGCAGAATATATTAGAGAAAAGTGGAAAGAAGAAATCCACCGAATAGCAGTATATAGCACAAAAGTCAAAGTAGCCTATCCTGACTTAGCCAAACGTAGCTTACACGCACGTAACCTAACTCAACCTAACACGACGAGACTACTATTGCTGACCTCCGCAGAGGCAAACAGAATGTACTAGAGCACAGTAGTGCGCAGAGATTCACCGCGTTGTGGAGTATATCAAAAAAGTCAAAAATAACCAAACCACACCTGACCTAACCTGACTCAACCAATCGTAGCCCAACTCCACATAACATGCAGAGCCCACTATTGCTGTCCTCCCCAGAGCCAAAAAGAACATACTAGAGCACGCTAGAGCGCAGATATCCCCCGAATAGCATTGTATAGCACAGAAGTCAATGCAATCCTATCCTAATGTACCCAATCTTGTCATAACCAAACGTAACATAACCCAACACAACGTACCGCGGCCACTATTGCTGCCCCCCCCCACCGCCATCGTAGAGCAGAACATATTAGAGGACGATAGAGAGCTGAAATCCATAGAATCGCAGTGTATAGCACAAAAGTCACAACTATCCGGACCTAACTCTGGCTAACATAACATAACCAAAAGCAGACTACATAAACGAACGTGCCGCGACCACTCTTGGTGGCCTTCTCATAGCCGAGCAGAGTATAGTGGAGCACCGTCGAGAGCAGAGATCCAACTGAAAACAGTGAATAGCACAAATGCAGAGGCTACACTTACCGACCGTAGTCTAACCTAAACCAATCATATGTGACCTAACTCAACCTAACGTGCCGAGACCAATACTGCTGGCATTCTCATGGCTAAGTAGGAAAAATGAGAGGGCAGTGGAGCGCAGATAACGTCCGGACAGCAGTGTATAGCACGAAAGTCTGGGTGAACCTGTCGAAGTTTAACATAGCCTGACCTAACCGAAAGTAACCTATAGCAACCTAACGTGCCGCGGCTACTATTGCTGGCCTCCCCAGATCAAAGCAGAAAATATTAGATCACTGGGGAGCTCTGAAATCCGCGCATAGCCGTATACAGCAAAAAACTCCATGCTACCCAATCCTAACATCACAAAACGTAACATAACCGAACGTAGCATAGCCCAACCTAACGTGCCGAGACCACAATTGCTCGCTTCACAGAGCCAAGCAGAATATGCAAGAGCACAGCGGAGCGCAGAATTCCACCGCATTACTGTGTACCGCACAACAGTCAGACATATCCCGACCAAACTTGTCCTAACCTAACCTATCCGGACGTAGTTTAACTTAACGTAAAGTGACGTGACCAATATTGCTGGCCTCTCTGGAGACAATCAGAGCATATTAGGGTACAATAGAGCACAGAGACCCACCGAAAAGTAGTGAAAGTTACAGAAGGCAAGGTAGACTTCCCTAACCTAGCCGAACGTAATATAACTAAAGCTCACTTGACGAGACAACTATTGCTGGCCTCCACAGAGGAAAGCAGGATGTACTACAGCACAGTCGAGCACGGAAAGACACCGCATTGCATTGAATGGCGCAAAAGTCGTGGATATTCTATCATAACTTGACCCAGACTGAGCTGACGGAACGTAGCATTGCACATCGGACCATACCGCGACCACTGCCGCAGGCGTCCCAAAGCGAGCACAATATAGTAGAGCACAGTAGGACACAGGAATCCAGGACATAATAGTGTAGATTACGAAAGTCAAAGATATCCTCAGCAAACTTAAAATAAACTAATCAAACCAAACGTAACCTAACTCAAACTAATGTGCCACGACTACCACTGTTCGCTCTCCAGATTCGAGCGTAGCACAGAAGAGCAGTTTGAGCGCGGAAATGCACCAAATAGCAGTGTGCAGCATAAAAGTCAGAGAAAGCCTAACTAAATATTCCTGACCTAAACCAAAAATACGTAGCATAGCTAAACCTGACGTGCCTAAACCACGATTTCTGGCCACCACAGTGCCAAGCTGAACACATTACAGCACAGTAGAGGGCAGGAATCCACCTAATAGCAGGGTATGGCGCGAGAGTCTAAGCAGTTCTCTCCTAACATGGCCAAACGTGTTATAAGCAATCGTAGCCTAACTAAACCAAACGCGCCGAGGCCACTATTGCTGGCCTCTCCAGAGAAAATCAGTATATTCTGGAGAACAGCAGAACCCATAGATCCACGGTATTGCAGTGCATAGCACAATAGTCGAACGCATGCTGACTTAAGCTTACCCTACCTAATCTATCCAAACGTAGTATACAATAACATAAAGTAACGGGACAAATATTTCTGGCCTTCCCAGAGCGAAGCAGAATACACTACAGCCCAGTAGAGCGCAGAAATCCACCCGATTGCAGCGTAAATCACAATGGTCGAAGATATCATAACCTAACATGGCCTAGCCTAACCTAACCAAACGTAGTCTGACACAACGTAACGTGCCGTGACCTCTATTGGTGGCCTCCGTGTAGCCAAGCAAAGCATATTAGAGCACAATAGATCGCAGGAATCCAACGAATAGCAGGGTACAGAGCAAAAGCCAAAGTAGCCTATCCTGACATAGCCAAACATAGCATATCCAAGCATAACCTATCTCAACCTAACATGACGAGACAATCATTGCTGACCTCCTCTTCTCTAATATGATCTGCTTGGCTCTGGGGTGGTCAGTAGTAGTGGTCTCTGCACGCTAGGTTGAGTTCTGATACGTTGCGGTAGGGTAGGTTAAGAAGGCTTTTTTGGGATTTCTATGACTTTGTGCCATACACTGCTATTCGGGGGATTTATGCGCGCCACATTGCTTTACTATACACTGCACGACTCTGGGAGGCGAGAAATTGATGTCGTGGCACGCTAGGTTGCTTTAGGTTATGTTTGGCTAGGTTAGGTTAGGCTATGTGTGGACAGGATAGCCTAGACTTTTGTGCCATACACTGCTTTTCTGTCGATTTCTGTCATCTACTGTGCTCTACTATATTCTGCATGGCTCTGTGGGTGCCAGCAGCAGTGGTCGCGGCACGACGTGTTCAGCTATGCCTCGTTTGGTTAGTTTACATTAGGTCATGTCAGGTCCGGATATCTACGACTTTTGCGCTATACACTGCTACTCGGAGGATTTCTGAGCTCCGCTGTGCTGTAGTATACTCTGCTTGTCTGTGTGGAGGCCAGCAATAGTGGTCTCGTCTTGTTAGGTTTAGTTATGTTACGTTTGACTGGTTTAGGATAGGCAACTTTGATTTTTGTGCTTTACACTGCTATTCCGTGGACTTCTGTGATATACTGCTCTCTACTAGATTCTGCTTGTCTCCGGGGGTCAGGTGCAGTGGTCGCGGCACGTCCTGTTTAATTGTGCTACGTTTGGTTAGGTTGGCTTGGGTCAGTGAAGGACAGGATATCTCAGGCTTCTGTGATATACACCGCTATTCGGAGGATTTCTGCGCTCGGCTGTGCTGTAGTACACTCTGCTTGTCTCTGTGTAGGCCAACAATCGTGGTCTCGCCATGTTTGGTTGTGTTGTGTTACGTTGCGTTAGGTTATGTTAGGAAGGAATGGTTAGGATTCCGTCATCTGTTGTGCTGTACACTGCTATACGGTGGATTTATGCTCTCTACATTACTCTTCTGTACACTGCTCGACTCCGGAGGGGCGAGCAATAGAGGTCGTGGCAAGTCAGTTTGTGTTAGGTCATGTTTGGTTAGTTTAGTGTAAGTTAAGTTTGGTTAGGATGGATTCGACTTCCGTGCTATACACTGCTTTCCGGTGAATATCTGTGATCTACAGTGTTCTAATATATTCTGCTTGGCTCCGTGGATGACAGCAGCTTTGGTCACGGCACGTTAATTTAAGTTATGCTACGTTTGGTTTGGTTAGTTTAGGGTGGTTATGTTTTGATAACTACTGCCCTTGTGGTATTCACTGCAATGCGGTGGATGTCTGCGCTCTACTGTGCTTTAGTACATTCCGCTCGTCCCTGTGGAGTCCAGCTATCGTGGTCTCGTCATTTTGTTGTTAAGCTACGTTCGGATATGTTATGTTTGGCTAGGTTAGAATAGGCTACTCTGACTTTTGTGCCATTCACTACTATTCCGTGGATACCTACACTCTGATGTTCTCTAAAATGCTCTGCTTGGTTCTGGGGAGGCCAGCAATATTTGTCTCGACACGTCATGTTTAATTACACTACTTTTGGATAGGTTAGGTAAGGTCTGGTTAGGTCAGGCTATGTTTGCCTTTTGTGGTATGCCCTGAGGTGCGGCGGATTTCTGCGCTGTGCTGTGCTCTAGTATTTTGTGCTACGCTCTGGCGAGGCCAGCAATAGTGGTCTCGGCGCGTTACGCTGTGTTATATTACGGTTGGTTATGTTAAGTTTGGCTAGGTTTGTAGAGGATAGCTTTGACTTTTGTGCTAAACACTGCTATTCGGTGGATATCTGCCCTCTGCTGTGCTCTATTATTCTCTGCTTGGCCCTGGGAGGCCAACAATAGTGGTCTCGTGACGTTAAGTCGAGATAGGTTACGTTTGGTTATGCTATGTTAGGTTAGGTTTGATGATGGTAACAATGACTTTCGTACTATGCAATGTTATTCGGTGTGTTTCCCTTATTTAATCTGCTCTACTACATTTTGCTTAGGTATGGGGAGGCCAGGGGCAGTTGCCGCTGCACGCTATGTTGAGATGTGCTACGATCGGTTAGGTTAGGTGAGGACTGGTTATGCAAGGATATCTACGGCTTTTGTGCTATGCACTGCTATCCGGTGGACATCTGCCGTCTACTATGCTCTATTACTCTCAGCTTGGCCCTGGAAGGCCAGCAATATTGTCCTCGCCACGTTAGGTTCATTATGGTTACGTTCCGTTCAGTTAGGTTAGGAAGGCTCTGTTAGGATTTCTCTGATATTTGTGTTACAAACTGCCATGCGGTGGATTTCAGCGTACATTGCTGTACTATACTCGGATCGACTCTCGGGAGGCGAGCAACAGTGGTCGTGGCACGTCAGGTTGAGTTAGGCTACGTTTGGTTTGTTTGGGTTAGGCTAAGTTTGGTTTGGATAGCTATGACTTTCGCAATGCACACTGTTATCAGTTATATTTCTGTGATCTACTATGCTCAAACACATTCTGCTTGGCTATGGGGAGGCCAGGGACGGTGGTCGCTGCACGTTATGTTGAGATGTGCTACTATTGGTGAGGGTAGGTTATGTCATGTTATGCTAGGATATCTACGGCTATTATGCTATTCACGGTAATGCTTTGGATTTCTGCTCTCTGGTGTGCTCTAATATGCTCTGTGTGGCTCTGGGAGGACAGCAAAATAGGTCTCCTCACGTTAGTTTGAGTTAGGATACGCTTGGTTATGTTAGGTTAGGTTAAGCCTGGTCAGGTTTAATTAGGCATTCATGGTACGCACAGCTATTCCGAGCATTGCTGCGCTGTACTATGCTCCACTATATTATGCTTAGCTATGGAAATGCCAGCAATA
>NW_016909532.1:0-91722 GCF_001483705.2 Eufriesea mexicana | reverse complement strand
CATTTGTGATTTGCGTTGTTATTCGGTGGGCTCCTGCCATCTACTGTGCTCTACTCCAATCTGTTAGGACCTGGGAAGCCAGTCATTGTGGTCCCAGCACGTTATGTCGTGTTTGGTTACGCTAGGTTGGATTTTGTTTGTTTTGGTTTGGTTTGGATATCTTATACTTTTCTACTGTACACTAGAATTCTGTGGGCTTCTGCGCTGTACACCACTCTAACATGCTCCGCTTGGCTCTGGCGAGACCAGCAATGGTGGTGTGGGCATGTTAGTTTGCGTTATATTACGTTTGGTTATGTTACGCTTGGGTAGATTAGGACAGGATAAATTTGACATTTGTGCTATACACTGCTATTCGGTGGACTTCTGCGCTCCACTATGCCCTAATATTTTCTGCTAGGCTCTGTGGAAGCCAGCAATGATCGTCCCGACACTTTAGGGAGGGTTATGCTATGTTTGGTCCGGTAATGTTAGTGTCGGTTAGGTTTGTGTAGCTTTGACCTTTGTGCTATTCCCTGGGTCCTTATGGATATGTGATCTCTACTCACCTCTGCTATTCTCTGCTCGTCTCTGTGGAGGACAGCAGTAGTGATCACGCCGCGTTAGATGTAGATAAGTTACGTTTGCTTATGTAACGGTTGGGTAGGTTAGGACAGTATGGCTCTGACCTTTGCGCTATACACTGCTATTCGGTGGGTTTCTGTGCTCTACTGTGCTCTAGAATGTTCTGCTTAACTCTGTGGATGCCAGCAACAGTGTCCTCAGCAGGTTATGTTCAGTCCGGTTACGTTAGTTTATGTTTAGGTGGATCTCTGCGCTCTATTGTGCTCTTATATTATCAGCTTGGCTCTGTGGAGGCCAGAAAGTGTGGTTTTGGTACGCAAGGTTGAGAAAGACTACGCTTGCTTCGGATACGTTTGGCAACGTTCGGTAGGAGTAGCTTTGACATCCGTGCAATACACTGTTACTCGTTGGATATCAGCGATCTACATTGCTCTACTAAACTCTGCTCGACTCTGAGGTGGTCAGCAATAGTGGTCGCGACACGATAGGTTGAGTTAGGTTCCGTTTGGTTAGCTTGCAATTGGTTGGGTTAGGGGAGGGTTGGCTTTGACTTATGCGCTATACACTGCTGTCCGGCGTGTATCTGCACTCTAATGTGCCCTAATATGTTTAGCTTGACTCTAGGTGGGTCAGAATTGGTGGCATCGGCACGTCAATTTGAGGTAGGGTACGTTTGGTCAGGTTACGTTACGTCAGTCTAGGTTAGGATATCTTTGACTTCCGTCCTTTACACTGCAATGCGGCGGACATTTGCGATATACTGTGGTCTAGTATATTCCGCTTGTGTCTGGGGACGCCAGCAATAGTGGTCGCTATTGCTTTACGTAACATATCGCGATCCAACGTACCGAGACCACCGTTGCTGGCATCCCCAGGGCCAAGCAGGATATAGTAGAGCAAAGGAGAATGCAGAAATCCACGGAACGACAGAGCTTTAGACGGAGGTCAGTGCAATCCTTACCGTAATTAACGTAACCTGAGCTAACCAAACGTAGCCGATCCGAAGCACGCGTGTCGGGACTAATATTGCTGCCCTCCCCAGAGAAAAGGAGAAAATATTAGAGCACAGTAGAGAGCAGAAATCCGCCGAGTAGCGGCGTATAGCACGAAAGTCAATGCTACACATTCCTAATCTGACTAAACGTAACCGACCCATCCTGGCATGCCGAAAACACTATTGTTGGCCTCTCAAATGCAAAGCAGAAAACATTCAGCACAGTAGAGCGCAGAAATCCACCGAATAGCAGTGCATAACACGAAAGTCAGAGCCACCCTAACAATACGTAACCTAACACGACGTATCGTGCCACGACCGCTATTGCTGGCATCCCAAATTTCGAGCAGCGTATAGTAGAGCAACGAAGAGCTCAGGAATCTGCCGCAATGAAGTGTAATGAAGAAAATGAAAAGATACCCTAACCTAAACTGACCTAACCTAACCTGACCTAACCGAACGTAACCCAACGTAAGCTATCCAAACATAACGTGCCTAGCGAACCATTGCTGGACTTCCCATCGCCACGCAGAGCATATTTGGGGAGAGTAGGGCGCAGAGGTCCATATAATGGCAGTGCATATCACGAAAGACAAGGATATCCTATCCTCACCCAAACAAATTTAACCCAAACGAACGTAACCCTACCTAACCTAACTTAACTTATCCTAACCGTGGCACAACGAAACGTGACCTAATTCAATCTAACGTGTCGAGACCACTATTGCACACCTCCACAGGGACGAGCAGAAAATTTTTGATGTGAGAAAAGCCCAGAAATCCATAGAGTGGCAGTATATATCACAAAAGTCAAAGCTACCCTATCAGAACAGAGCCAAACGTAACGTAGCCAAACGTATCCTAACTCAACCTAAAATGGCGAGACATCAACTGTTGCCATTCCCAGAGCCAAGCGGAACATATTACAGGAGAGCAGAGCACAGAAATCATTGGAATCGCAGTGTTTAACAGAGAAGTCAAAGAAATCTGAGACTAACCCAAACTAACATAACCTAACCAAAAGTAGAATAACTCAACATGACGTTCTGCGACCACTGTGGCTGGCCTCGCCAGGGCGAAGTAGAATATAGTAGAGCACTGTACAGCGCAGGAATCCAACGAAAAAGAGTGTATGGTACGAAAGTCAAGGGTATCCTATCATAACATAGCCAAACGTAACGTAACCAAACGTAACACAACCAAACCTTACGCGCCGAGAACACTACTGCTGGCCTCTCCTGTGCCAAGCTGAGCATAATAGAGCACAGTGGAGCGCAGAAATCAACCGAGTAACGGTGTATAGGATAAAAGTCAAAGGTATCCCATCCTAACCTAACCAAACGAAACGAAACCAAACGTAACGGAATCAAACGTAACGAAACCGAACGTAACCTAACTCAACCCAACCAGCCGAGACCACTATTTCTGCAATCCCCAGAGCCAAGCCGGAAGTACAAGGGCACAGTAGATCGCAGAAATCCACCATATAGCAGTGTATAGCAGAAAGGGCAAAGTTATTCTCTCCTAAGCTAACCAAACGTAACGGAACCAAGCGTAACGTATCTCAACCTAACGTACCGAGACCATTATTGCAGGCCCGCCCAGAGCCAAGCAGTGTATACTAGTACAATGTAGATCGTAGAAATCAACCTAAAAGCAGCGTACAGCACACAGGTGAAAGCTACCCTAACCAAGCCTATTCAAACCTAACACAACCGAACGTTACATATCCCAACACAATGTGCTGCGACATTTATTGCTGACGTCCCCAAAGGCAGGCAGAATATGAAAGAGCCTGGTATAGCGCAAAAATCCATAGAACTGCAATGTGTAGCACAAATGACGCAGAAATCGTAACCTAACCCAACAAAACTTGGCCCGACCGAATGAAATCTTACACAACCTACCGTGACACTGACAATATTGCTGACCTCCACAGAGACAAGCAGAAAATATTAGAGGAGAGCAGAGCGCAGATATCCATAGAATATCTGTGAAGAGCATAAATGTCCAAGTTACCCCAACCTAACCCAAACTAACTCAACCAAACCAAACGTAACATAGCTCAATCTAACGTACCGAGATCATTACTGCTGGCGTCCACACAGACATGAGGAATATGATAGAGCACATTCGGGCGCGCAAATCAATAGAACAGCAGTGTGTAGCGCAAAAGCCAAAGCTATCCTAACCTAACACAACCTAACATAACCTATCCTAACGTAACCTGACTGAACCCAACGTGCCGCGTTCAGAATTTCTGGCCTTCCAGGAGACATACAGAACATACTAGATGATAGCAGAGCGCCGAATTTCATACAACAACAGTTTATAGCAGAAAATTCAAAGCTGCCCTAGCCTAACCCAAGACAACCTGAACTTTCCGAATGTAACTTAACTCAACATATCGTGCCGCAACCGCTATTGCTCGCTTCCCCAGTGACATGTAGAACATATTAGAGGAGAGAAGGTCATAGAAATCCATGGGACAGCAGTGTATAGGTCAAAAGTCAAACCTACCCTAACCAAAACCAAGCTAACCTAACCTAACCAACCGTAACCAAACACGGAATAACGTGGCGAGTCAACTGTTTATGGCCTCCTCAGAGCGAAGCAGAATATGCTGTAGCAACGTAGAACGCAGGTACCGACCGAAATGCCGCGTATGATACAAAAGCGAAAGCTATCCTTAGCAAACACACTAACCTAACGTAGTCAAACGTAACATAACAGAACCTAGCGAACCGCGACCACCACTGACGGCCTACCCGGAGCCAAGAAAAACATGTTAGGGTAGAAAATAGCCCAGAAATCCATAGCATACAATTGTACAGCAGAAAGTTATCCTAACCTAAGCCAATCTAACCTAACATAGCCGACCGTAACATAGCTCATCTATGCGTGGAGCGTCCACAATTTCCGTCCCCCCGGACGCCCGGAAGAAATTCATAGAATAGCAGTGTATAGCGGAATGGTCAAAGCTACACATGCCTAACACAAACAAACGTGAAACTTCTGTATGTAACATAACTCAATGTAGCGTGCCGCGACCTCCAGTGCTGGCGACCCCAGGGCCATGCATAACATACTACAGAAGAGTAGAGCACTGGAATCCATAGACTAGCAGTGTATAGCAGAAAGTCATAGGTATCCTATCCGAACCCAAGTCAAATTTACCTAACCAAGCGTAACAACTGCTGGCCACCCTATCCTATGTTAGGAAAGGCTAGCTTCGGCTTGTTTGCTACACACTACTATTAGGAGCATTTCTGCACTATACTTTGCGCTAGTGTGTTCTGCTTGGACCTGGGGTAGCCAGCAATTGTGTTCTCGGCTCCTTATGATGTGATAACCTACGCTAAGTTAGGTTGGGTTTTGTCAGGTTTTGTCAGGATATCTTCTACTTTCGTACCATACACTGTTATTCGTTGGCTTTCTGCGCGCCACTGTGCTCTACGGTACTCTGCTTGGCCCCGGCGAGGCCAGCAATAGCGGTCGCGGCACGTTATGCAGAGTAATGCTATGCTTGGTTGGGTTATGTTTGCTTTGCTTAGGTATGGACGGCTTTGACCATCTGCTATACACGGCGCTTCTATGGACTTCTGAATACTACTCTTCTCTACTATGTTCTTCTCGCCTATGTGTAGGCCAGCAGTAGTGGTCGCCGGTAGTTTGGTTGAGTTAGCTTACGCTTGGTTACGTTACGTTTGGATAGATTGGGATAGGATAGGTTCGGCTTCTGCGCTATGCACTGCAATGCGATGGACTTCTGCGCTCGACTGTGCTCTAATATTTACTGCTTTGCTCTTGGGAGGCCAGTAATAGTGTCGACGTCACGTCAGGTTGTCGTCGCTTAAGCTCGGTTATGTTGTGTTTGGCTAGGTTAGGATACGGTAGCTTTGACTATTGTGATGTACACTGCGAATCTATGGTTTTCTGCGCTCTACTCTCATCTAGTATCTTCTGCTTGGCTCTGGGGATTGCAGCAATAGAGGTCTCGTCTGATTATGTTGAGCTATGTCACGTTCGGTTACTTTGCGATTGTATACGTTATTACAGTGTATCTGCCGCTTTCGTGCCATACATTGTTTTTCGGTATATTTCTGCGCTCTACTCTGCTCTATCTTATTCTGCTTCGCCTGGGTTGGCCAGCAATTGTGATCGCGGCAAGTTAGGTACACTTATGCTACGTTTGGTTAAGAGAAGTTAGTTTGGTTTGGGTCTCGTTAGCTATGACTTTTCTGCTCCACACTGAGTTTCTATGGACTTCTGAGCACTGCTCTCCTCTAGTACGCTCTGCTCGGCTCTGGGAGGCCAGCAATAGTGGCTGTGGCAAGTTAAGTACAGTTACGTTGCGTTCGGCTATGTCACGGTTGGTTACGTCAGGAGAGGATAGCACTGACGTTTGTGCCTTACACAGTTTTCTGTGGATATCTGCATTCTACTCTGCTCGAGCGTATTCTGCTTGGCTCCGGGGAGGCGAGCAATAGCTGTCTTGGCGCCTTAGGTTGAGTAACGTTACGTTCGGTTGTGCTAGGTTATGATTGGTACGGTTAGGATAGCTTCGACTTTCATACTATACACAGTTTTTCCGCGGATATCTGCGTCCTATTGTGCTCTAATATATTCTGCTTGGCCCTCTGTAGGCCAGCAACTATAATGGCAGTGCATATCACGAAAGACAAGGATATCCTATCCTCACCCAAACAAATTTAACCCAAACGAACGTAACCCTACCTAACCTAACTTAACTTATCCTAACCGTGGCACAACGAAACGTGACCTAATTCAATCTAACGTGTCGAGACCACTATTGCACACCTCCACAGGGACGAGCAGAAAATTTTTGATGTGAGAAAAGCCCAGAAATCCATAGAGTGGCAGTATATATCACAAAAGTCAAAGCTACCCTATCAGAACAGAGCCAAACGTAACGTAGCCAAACGTATCCTAACTCAACCTAAAATGGCGAGACATCAACTGTTGCCATTCCCAGAGCCAAGCGGAACATATTACAGGAGAGCAGAGCACAGAAATCATTGGAATCGCAGTGTTTAACAGAGAAGTCAAAGAAATCTGAGACTAACCCAAACTAACATAACCTAACCAAAAGTAGAATAACTCAACATGACGTTCTGCGACCACTGTGGCTGGCCTCGCCAGGGCGAAGTAGAATATAGTAGAGCACTGTACAGCGCAGGAATCCAACGAAAAAGAGTGTATGGTACGAAAGTCAAGGGTATCCTATCATAACATAGCCAAACGTAACGTAACCAAACGTAACACAACCAAACCTTACGCGCCGAGAACACTACTGCTGGCCTCTCCTGTGCCAAGCTGAGCATAATAGAGCACAGTGGAGCGCAGAAATCAACCGAGTAACGGTGTATAGGATAAAAGTCAAAGGTATCCCATCCTAACCTAACCAAACGAAACGAAACCAAACGTAACGGAATCAAACGTAACGAAACCGAACGTAACCTAACTCAACCCAACCAGCCGAGACCACTATTTCTGCAATCCCCAGAGCCAAGCCGGAAGTACAAGGGCACAGTAGATCGCAGAAATCCACCATATAGCAGTGTATAGCAGAAAGGGCAAAGTTATTCTCTCCTAAGCTAACCAAACGTAACGGAACCAAGCGTAACGTATCTCAACCTAACGTACCGAGACCATTATTGCAGGCCCGCCCAGAGCCAAGCAGTGTATACTAGTACAATGTAGATCGTAGAAATCAACCTAAAAGCAGCGTACAGCACACAGGTGAAAGCTACCCTAACCAAGCCTATTCAAACCTAACACAACCGAACGTTACATATCCCAACACAATGTGCTGCGACATTTATTGCTGACGTCCCCAAAGGCAGGCAGAATATGAAAGAGCCTGGTATAGCGCAAAAATCCATAGAACTGCAATGTGTAGCACAAATGACGCAGAAATCGTAACCTAACCCAACAAAACTTGGCCCGACCGAATGAAATCTTACACAACCTACCGTGACACTGACAATATTGCTGACCTCCACAGAGACAAGCAGAAAATATTAGAGGAGAGCAGAGCGCAGATATCCATAGAATATCTGTGAAGAGCATAAATGTCCAAGTTACCCCAACCTAACCCAAACTAACTCAACCAAACCAAACGTAACATAGCTCAATCTAACGTACCGAGATCATTACTGCTGGCGTCCACACAGACATGAGGAATATGATAGAGCACATTCGGGCGCGCAAATCAATAGAACAGCAGTGTGTAGCGCAAAAGCCAAAGCTATCCTAACCTAACACAACCTAACATAACCTATCCTAACGTAACCTGACTGAACCCAACGTGCCGCGTTCAGAATTTCTGGCCTTCCAGGAGACATACAGAACATACTAGATGATAGCAGAGCGCCGAATTTCATACAACAACAGTTTATAGCAGAAAATTCAAAGCTGCCCTAGCCTAACCCAAGACAACCTGAACTTTCCGAATGTAACTTAACTCAACATATCGTGCCGCAACCGCTATTGCTCGCTTCCCCAGTGACATGTAGAACATATTAGAGGAGAGAAGGTCATAGAAATCCATGGGACAGCAGTGTATAGGTCAAAAGTCAAACCTACCCTAACCAAAACCAAGCTAACCTAACCTAACCAACCGTAACCAAACACGGAATAACGTGGCGAGTCAACTGTTTATGGCCTCCTCAGAGCGAAGCAGAATATGCTGTAGCAACGTAGAACGCAGGTACCGACCGAAATGCCGCGTATGATACAAAAGCGAAAGCTATCCTTAGCAAACACACTAACCTAACGTAGTCAAACGTAACATAACAGAACCTAGCGAACCGCGACCACCACTGACGGCCTACCCGGAGCCAAGAAAAACATGTTAGGGTAGAAAATAGCCCAGAAATCCATAGCATACAATTGTACAGCAGAAAGTTATCCTAACCTAAGCCAATCTAACCTAACATAGCCGACCGTAACATAGCTCATCTATGCGTGGAGCGTCCACAATTTCCGTCCCCCCGGACGCCCGGAAGAAATTCATAGAATAGCAGTGTATAGCGGAATGGTCAAAGCTACACATGCCTAACACAAACAAACGTGAAACTTCTGTATGTAACATAACTCAATGTAGCGTGCCGCGACCTCCAGTGCTGGCGACCCCAGGGCCATGCATAACATACTACAGAAGAGTAGAGCACTGGAATCCATAGACTAGCAGTGTATAGCAGAAAGTCATAGGTATCCTATCCGAACCCAAGTCAAATTTACCTAACCAAGCGTAACAACTGCTGGCCACCCTATCCTATGTTAGGAAAGGCTAGCTTCGGCTTGTTTGCTACACACTGCTATTAGGAGCATTTCTGCACTATACTTTGCGCTAGTGTGTTCTGCTTGGACCTGGGGTAGCCAGCAATTGTGTTCTCGGCTCCTTATGATGTGATAACCTACGCTAAGTTAGGTTGGGTTTTGTCAGGTTTTGTCAGGATATCTTCTACTTTCGTACCATACACTGTTATTCGTTGGCTTTCTGCGCGCCACTGTGCTCTACGGTACTCTGCTTGGCCCCGGCGAGGCCAGCAATAGCGGTCGCGGCACGTTATGCAGAGTAATGCTATGCTTGGTTGGGTTATGTTTGCTTTGCTTAGGTATGGACGGCTTTGACCATCTGCTATACACGGCGCTTCTATGGACTTCTGAATACTACTCTTCTCTACTATGTTCTTCTCGCCTATGTGTAGGCCAGCAGTAGTGGTCGCCGGTAGTTTGGTTGAGTTAGCTTACGCTTGGTTACGTTACGTTTGGATAGATTGGGATAGGATAGGTTCGGCTTCTGCGCTATGCACTGCAATGCGATGGACTTCTGCGCTCGACTGTGCTCTAATATTTACTGCTTTGCTCTTGGGAGGCCAGTAATAGTGTCGACGTCACGTCAGGTTGTCGTCGCTTAAGCTCGGTTATGTTGTGTTTGGCTAGGTTAGGATACGGTAGCTTTGACTATTGTGATGTACACTGCGAATCTATGGTTTTCTGCGCTCTACTCTCATCTAGTATCTTCTGCTTGGCTCTGGGGATTGCAGCAATAGAGGTCTCGTCTGATTATGTTGAGCTATGTCACGTTCGGTTACTTTGCGATTGTATACGTTATTACAGTGTATCTGCCGCTTTCGTGCCATACATTGTTTTTCGGTATATTTCTGCGCTCTACTCTGCTCTATCTTATTCTGCTTCGCCTGGGTTGGCCAGCAATTGTGATCGCGGCAAGTTAGGTACACTTATGCTACGTTTGGTTAAGAGAAGTTAGTTTGGTTTGGGTCTCGTTAGCTATGACTTTTCTGCTCCACACTGAGTTTCTATGGACTTCTGAGCACTGCTCTCCTCTAGTACGCTCTGCTCGGCTCTGGGAGGCCAGCAATAGTGGCTGTGGCAAGTTAAGTACAGTTACGTTGCGTTCGGCTATGTCACGGTTGGTTACGTCAGGAGAGGATAGCACTGACGTTTGTGCCTTACACAGTTTTCTGTGGATATCTGCATTCTACTCTGCTCGAGCGTATTCTGCTTGGCTCCGGGGAGGCGAGCAATAGCTGTCTTGGCGCCTTAGGTTGAGTAACGTTACGTTCGGTTGTGCTAGGTTATGATTGGTACGGTTAGGATAGCTTCGACTTTCATACTATACACAGTTTTTCCGCGGATATCTGCGTCCTATTGTGCTCTAATATATTCTGCTTGGCCCTCTGTAGGCCAGCAACAGTGGGTCCAGCTCGTTAGGTTCATTTAAGCTACGTTCGGTCAGGTTATATTAGTTTGGGTTGGGTTTGCATAGCTCCGACTTTCGCGGTGTACACTATAACTCGGTGGATTCACCGCTCTACTAAGCACTGCTCGACTCTGTCAAGTCCCGTATTAAGAGTGGCGGCTATTTAGGCTGCGTAATGTTACGTTTGCGTATGTTACGATTGGTCAAGTTTGTAGACTGTAGCTTCGACTTCCGTGCTATACACTGTTATTCGGTGGATTTCTGCGTCCTAATGTACTCTACCATATTCCGCTTGCCTCTGGGGACGTCAGCAGTAGTGGTCGCTGCACTTTAGGTTGTGTTATGTTACGTTTGGTTGTGTTACGATTTGTTAGGATAGGAGGGGATAGCTTTGTCATTTGTCTTATACACTGCGATTCGGGGGATTTCTGCACTCTACTGCGCAATAATACGTTCTGCCTGGATCTGGGAAAGACAACAATACTTGTACCGGCAGATTACGTTGAGTTATGCTACGTTTGGTTAGGTTAGGTGAGGTCTGGTTAGGTTAGCGTATATCCGACTCTTGTGCTTTAAACTACAACACGGCGGATTTCTGCGCTCCACTGTGCTCTGGTATGTTCTTGATGGTTCTGCGGATGTCAGCAATAGTGGTCTAGGCACGTTAGCTTTAGTTGGATTACGTTTGGTTATGTTGTGTTTGGTTCGGTTAGGCTAGTCTAACTCAGACTTTTGCGCTGTAAGCTGCTATTCGGCGGATTTCTCTTCTCTACTGTGATCTATTATACTCCGTTTTGCTCTGGCGAAGCCAGTAGTAGTGTCCGCGGCGCGTTAGGTTGAGTTAGCTTAAGGTTGCTTCGTTCCGGTTTGTTTGGGGTAGGATAGGATATCTTTGACTTCTGCTCTGTACACAGTAATGCGGTGGGCCTCGGCTCTCCACTGTGCTCTAGTATGTCCTGCTTGGCCCTGGGGATGCCAGCAATAGTGTCCTCGGCACATTATGTTGGGACAGTATACGTTTGATTATGTTAAGCTTTCCTCGGTTAGGCTTGGACAGTTTAGACTTATCTGCTATACACTTAGACGATATGGATCTCTGTGCTCTACTCTGCTCTAATATGCTCTGCTCGACTCTGTGGAGGCCAGCAATACTGGTCGCGGCACGATAGGTTGAGTTACATTTCATTTGGTGATGTTAGGTTTGGTTGGGTTAGGACAGGATAGCTTTGACGTTTGTGCTACATAATGCTATATGGTGGATCTCTGCCTTGTACTGAGCTCTAATATGCTCTGTGGGAGGCCAGAAGAAGTGGTCTCGTTCCATTAGGTATAGTTAGCCTATGTTTGGTTTGGTTATGTTTGGTCAGGTTGTGTAAAGGAATCCCTGACTGTGTGATCTACACTGAAACGACGCGGATTTCCGTAGTCCAGTGCGCTCTTGTATACTCTGCTTGGCTCTGTGGGAATCAGGAGTTGCGGTCTAGGCACGTTAGGCAGGTTTATGTTGCGTTTGAATATGTTAGGTTTGGCTTGGTTGGGCTAGGATAGCTATGACTCTTGTGCTGCACCCTGCTATTAGGTGTATTCACTCACTCCACTGTGATCTACTCCATACTGCTTGAATTAGGTTACGCTTGCTGTGTTACGTTCGGCTGGGCTAGGATCGGATAGCCGTGACTTTTGCGCTATACACTACTGTTCGGTGCATCCCTGCTTTCTACTGTGCACTATTATGTTCTGCTTGGCCCTGTGGTGTCCAACAATAGTGGTCTCGTAATGTTAGGTTAAACGTCAGGTTACGTTTGGATGTCAGATGTGGCTAGGTTAGGAGAGGCTACTTCGACGCTTGTGCTTTACACTGCTATTCAGTGGATATCTGTGATCTACTGTGCTTTAGCGCACGCTGCATAGCTAAGGGGAGGCCGGAAGCAGTAGTTGCGGCACGTTATGTTGAGCTCTGCTACGTTCGGTTAGGTTGGGTTAGATAAGGTTTTGTTAGTGTTTCTACGACTTTTGTGCTATGCCCTGCTATTCGATGGCTTTCTCCGCCCTATGTCGCTCTACTATTCTCTTCCCGACTCTGAGGAGGCGAGCAACAGCGGTCCTGGCACGTCAGGTTGAATTAGACTACGTCTGGCTATGTTATGTTATGGTTAAGCTCGGCCAGGTTCGCTTAGACATTCTAGTTGTACACCGCTTTCGGATGAATTGTTCGCGCTACTGCGCTCTTCTATATTCTGCTTAGCCCTGGCAATGTCAGCAATATCCTTCTCAGCACGTTAATTTTAGTTACATTACGCTTGATTGGCTTAAGTTATGTTAAGTTCGGAAAGGATGGTTCTGACATTCATGCTGTACACTGTGGCTCGGTGGACCGCAGCGTTCAGCTGTGTTCTACTATGTCCTCCTTGGCCCTGGGGTGGACACCAACAGTGGCCGCTGCATGTTATGCTGAGGTAGGCTATGTTTGGTTAGGCTTCGCCAGCTTGGGTTATGTTTGTTTTAACACAACCATTGTGCCGTACCCTGCGATTCTATATATTTCTGCGCTCTCCTTTCCTCTACTCCGTTCTGCTCGACTCTGGGGAGGCGAGCAATTGTGGTCGTGCCACGTCAGGCTGAGTTTGGTTATCTTCAGTTGGCATGGCTCCTACTTTAGAGCTATACAGTGTTATTCGGTGTATTTCTGTGATCTACTGTGCTCTACTACATTTTTCCGGGCTCTGGGGGGGGGGGGCAGGAGCATTTGCCGCGGCCCGTTGCTTTGAGCTATGCTGCGCTCAGTCATGTTAGGTTAGGCTAGGTTAGGTTACGGTATCGCCGACTTTTGTAGGAAACACTGCTATTCGGTAGATTTCTGCGCTCTACGTTGCTCTACTAAACTCCGCTCGACTATGGGCAGGCGAGCAATAGTGGCCGCGGCACGATGTGTTGAGTTACGCTACGATTGGTTAGGTCATGTTAGGAAATATTTGGCAAGGTTGGCTATAACCTTCGTGCTATACAGTGCTTTTCGGTGGATTTCTGTGATATACTGTGCTCTACTTCTTCCTGCTTTGCTCCCGGAAGGCCAGGGGCCGTGGTTGCTGTACGTCATGCTGAGCTACGCTACGTTTTGGTAGATTCGGTTAGTTCAGGCTAGGGTAGGTTGATTTCGCTTTTCTGCTATTCTCAGCAATGTGGAAGATTTCTGCTCACTGCTCTGCTCTAGTACATTCTGCTTCCCTGCGTCGAGGCCAGCAATATTGGTCTCATAATGTTACGTTGAGTCAGACTACGTCTGGGTATACCACGTTTGGCTAGGTTAGGACAGGCTACGATGACTTTTGTGCTCTACACTGCTATTGCGTGGATTTCTGCGCTGCACATAGCTGTACTATACTCCGCGCGACTCGTGGGGCAGGGGGCTAGCAATAGTGACCATGGAACGATAGGTTGTGTTAGAATACGTTTGGCTAAGTTAGCATTGACTAAGCTCGGTAAGGTTATCACAGGCTTTCGTGCTGAACACTGCTATTCGGTGTATTCCCGCGCTTCACGGCGCTCCAGTTTATTAGGTTTAGCCGTGGGAATGCCAGCAATATCGGTCTCGGTACGTGAGGTATATTTAGGCTGAGTTGCATTAGGTTACGATAGACTATTTTTGGTTATGGTGGATTCGGCTTTCGTGCTATACACTATTTTTCGGCGCCTTTCTGTGATCTACTGTGCTTTACTGTATTCTGCTTGGCCCTATGGAGTCCGGCAGCAGTGGTCGTGGCACGGTCTGTTGAGTTACGCTGCGTTTGGTTAGGTTGGGTTAGGTCAGGTTGTGTTAGGTCATCTCCGACTTTTGTGCTATTCACTGCAATGCGGAGGATTTCTGCGTACTACTGTGTTCTAGTATACTCTACTCGTCTCTCTGGTGGTCAGCAACGGTTGTCAAGGCAAAGTTTATTTAGGCTTCCTTTAGATATGTTACGTTTGGCTATGTTAGGATAGGCTACTTAGACTTCTGCGCTATTCACTGCTGTGCGGTGGATTCCTGCGCTCTCATGCGCTCTAATATGCTGTACTTGGCTCCCGTGGCCAGCAGTGTTGGTCTCGCCACAGTTATGTTGAGTTACAGAACGTTTGAATAGATTAGGTTAGGTCAGGTTATGCTAGGATATCTACGGCGTTTGTACTATTCACAGCATTGCGCTGGATTTCTATCTATACTGCAATTTGGAACGTTCTTCTTGTCTCTGTGGAGGCGAGCAATGGTGGCCTCCCCAAGTTAGCTTGAGTTATGTTACGTTTGGACATGTCACGTTTGGCTAGGTTAGCATATGCTACATTGACTTCTCCGCTTTAAACTGCCATTCGCTGGATTCCTGTGATCTACAGTGCTCTACTACAATCTGCTTTACACCTGGTAGGCCAGAAGCAGTGGTCGCGGCACGTCACATTGGGTTATGCTACGTTCGGTTACGTTAGGTTAGGACAGGTTGGGTTGCGATATCTACGTCCCTTGAGCTATTCACTGCAATGCGGTGGATTTCTGCGCTCAACTGTAAACTAGTACATACTGCTTGTCTCTGTGCATGTCAGCAATAGTGGCCTTGGCAGGCTAGGTTGAGCTATGCCACCTATGGTTATGTTACGTTTGGCGAGGTTAGGGCAGGATAGCTTAGACATCTGTGCTAGACACTGCCGTCCTCCGACCTCCGTGCTATACTGCGTTCTAATATTCTCCGCTAGGCTCTGGGGATGCCAGCAATATTGGCCTCGTCACGTTATGTTTTGATACACTACGTTTGGATAGGTAAAGTAAGGACAGGTTATGTCACGGTATGATCGACTCTTATGCTATGCACTGCTATACGGTGGATTTCCGCGCTCCGCTGTGCCCCGGTATATTCTGCTTGCCTCTATGGTGGCCAGCAATAGTGGTCTTGGCAGGCTAGGTTGAGCTATGCCACCTATGGTTATGTTACGTTTGGCGAGGTTAGGGCAGGATAGCTTAGACATCTGTGCTATACACTGCCGTCCTCCGACCTCCGTGCTATACTGCGTTCTAATATTCTCCGCTAGGCTCTGGGGATGCCAGCAATAGTGATCTCGGCGTCTTAGCTTTTGTTAGGCTACGTTTGCGTATGACAAGTTTGGTTATGTTGGGGCTGTATATCTTAGACTTTCGTGCCATCCACTTCCATTCGGAGGATTTCTGCGCCCTACTGCGCTCCAACATGTTCTGCTTTTCTCCGGGGTGGCCAGTAATAGTGGTATCGCCTCGTTAGTTTGAGTTACGTTGCGTTCCTTTAGGGTAGGGCAGGAAGGCATGTTTCGGATCTCTTTGGATTTTGTGCCATACACTGCTATTCGGTGGATTTGTACGTTCTACATTGCTCTACTATGCTCTGCACGTCACTGGGGAGGCGAGCAATAGTGGTCGCGGCACGTCAGGTCTTGTTAGGCTTCGTGTGGTTAGGCCATGTTAAGTTTGGTTAGCGTAGCCTCGTCCTTCTTAATATACACTGTTATTCGGTGGACACTTGTGATATAGTGTGCTGTGCTGCACTCTGCTCTGCTCAGGGGACTCCAGGAGCAGTGGTCGCGGCGCCTTATTTTGAGATATGCTACGTTTTGTATGGTTAGGTTAGGACAGGTTATGTTACGATATCTATGGCTCTTGTGCTATTTATTGCATTGCGGCGGATTTCTCCGCACTACCGTAATCTACTACATTCTGCTTGCGTATGTGGGCGCCAGCAATAGTTGTCTTGGCACGTTAGGTTAAGCAGGATTAAGTTCCGTTTGGTTAGGTTAGGAAGACTCGGTTCGGATTTATTTGACTTTAGTGCTATAGACTGCTATTTGGTGGATTTCTGCGCCTTGCATTGCTCTACTAAGCTCAGCTCCACGCTGGAGAGACAAGGAATAGTGGTCGCGGCATGTCTGGCAGTGTTATATTACGATTGGTTGGGTTAGGCTAGGCTAAGTTTGTACAGGATACCTCTGACTTTCGTGCTGTACTCAGTTATTCGGTATATTTCTGTGATCTACTGTGGTCTACTACATTCTGCTTGTCTCTGTGGAGGCCAGGAACAGTGGTCGCAGCAAGTTGCGTTGAGCTATGCTACGCGTGGTTAGGTTAGGTTAAGCATTGCTAGGTTAGTATATCTTCGACTTCTGTGCAGTACACAGCCGTGCGGTTGGTCTCTGTGCACAACTGTGCTCTAGTGCATTCTGCATGCCTCTGTGGAGGCCGCAGTGGTGGCCTCGTCTGGTTAGGTTGATCTAGGCTGCGTTTGGATACGTCACGTTTGGCTGTGTTAATATAGGATACACTGATTTTCGGCGGATTTCTGTGATCCACTGGTCTCTACTACATTCTGCTTTGATCTGTGGAGGTCAGGAGCAGTGGTCGCGACACGTCGTGTTGCGTTATGCTGCGTTTTGTTAGGTCAGATTATGTCAGGTTATGTTAGTGTATCCTTGCCTTCTTTGCTGTTTGCTGCAATGAGGTGAATTCCTGCGCTCTACTGTTCTCTAGTATGACTTGCTGGGCTCTGGGGTGGCAGCAGTAGCGGTCTCGGCACGTTAGTATGAGTCAGGCTATGCATGGTTATGTACTGTTTGTTTGGGTTAGGCTTGGGTAGCTTTGACTTCTCCGATGTACACAGCGATTGTACGGATATCTGCGATCTGCACTCAACTAACGTGTTCAGCTTGGCCCTGATGAGGCCAGCAGTAGTGGTTTCGTCATGTTAGGTTGTGCTTGGCTACGTTTGCATGTGTTACGTTTGGCTAGATTAAGGGAGGCTACTTTGACTTTTGAGATATGCTCTGCTTTTCCCCGGATTTCTGTGCACTAACGTGCACTCATAAGCTCTGCTTGGCTCTGGGGTGGCCTGTGATAGTGGACTCGGTGCCTTATGTCGAGTCAGGTTACGTTCGGTTAGCTTGGGTTGGGCTAAGTTTGGTTAGCCTCAACTCTTGTACTGTAAACTGCTGTTCGGTCATTTGTGCGATCTACTGTTCTCTAGCATGTAAAGCTTGGCTCTGCAGAGGGTTGCAATAGCGGTCTCGGCAAGTTATGTTATGTTAGGCTGCTTTCGCTTGTATTACGTTTGGATGGGTTAGGATAGGGTGGCTTTGACTTATGTGCCGTACACTGCTATTCGGTGGATTTCCGCTCTCTACATTGTTCCGCTATACTCTGCTCGACTCTCGGCATGAGAAAAATAGTGCTCGCGGCACGTTGGGTTGGGTTAGTTTGCGTTTGGGTGGGTCAGGACAGGGTATGTTTGGTCAGGGTAGCCTTGGCTTTCGAGCTATATGCAGTTACCCGGTGGGCTCCTGCCCTTCACTGTGCACTGCTTTAATCTGCTAGACCCTGGGGAGGCCAGCGATAGTGGGCGCGGCATGTTGCGTTGGGTTTGGCAACGTTAGGCTACGTTATGTTTGTTTGGGTTTGGTCTGGCTATCTTTGACTTTTCTGCTGCACGCTGGGATTCTATGGACTTCTGCAACCTACTCTCCTCTTATATGTTCTGCTTGGCTCTGGGGAGGCCAGCAATAATGGTTTCGGCATGTTTAGTTGAGTTTTGTTACGTTTGATGGTGTTACTATTGGTTAGGTTAGGAGAGGATAACTCTGACATTTGTGCTGGATACTGCTTTTCGGTGGACATCTACGACCTACTGTGTTCTAATATGCTCCGCTTTGCTCTGGGGAGGCCAGAAATAGTGGCCGCGTCACGTCAGGTTTAGTCAGGTTTCGTATAGTTATATTATGTTAGCATTGGTAAGGTTCGGATCGCTTTGATTTTTCTGCTATACACTGCGTTTCTATGTACACCTGCGCCCTACTCTCCTCTAATACGTTCTGCGTGGCCCTTGAGAGGCCAGCAACAGTGGCCGTGGCACGCTGGATTTAATTAGAATGCGTTTTGTCAGGTTAGGTTGGTTAGGTTAGCACGGGATAGCTACGACTTTTGTGCTATACACTGCTATCCGGTGGATTGCTGCCCTCTATTTCGCTCCAATGTGCTCTGCTTTGCTCTTGGGAGGACAGTAATTGCAGTCTCCTCAAGCTAATTTGTGTTGGGTTAAGTTCGGTTGTGCCAGGATTGGCTGAGCTAGGAGAGGACAGCTTCTACTTTTGCGCTACACACAGCTATTCGGTGGACTTATGCGCTCTACTGTGCCCTAATATATTCTGCTTGTCTCTGGGAAGGACAGCAATAATATTCGTGGCACGTTTGTTTGACCTATGTTCCGTTCGCTTTGCTTAGGTTTGTATAAGCTTGGGCAAGATGGGCTTGGGTTTTTTTGTGCTATACATCTGTTCTGTTCATTCCTGCGCTGTACTGAACAAGAGTATGCTCTGCTTGGCTATGCGGTGGACAGCTGCTGTGGTCTCGGCTCCATAGTCTGAGTTACGCTGCGTATGGATATGTCATGTTTGGTTAGGTTATGAGAAGGCAGCTTCGTCTTTCGTGCTGTACACTGCTATGCGGTGGAGTTCTGCGCTCTAGATTGCTCCGTTATACTCTACTCGCCTCTGGGAATGCCAGCAATTGCGGTCGTGCCTCATTATGTTGAGTTATTTTACGTTCGGCTAGGTTAGGTTAGGTTATGTTTGGTTGGGATGGCCCCGATTTTTGTGCTACGCATTGCTATTCGGTCGACTTATGCGCTCTACTGTGCTCTTATGCGTTCTGCTGGGCCCTTCCGATGCTCGCAATGGAGGTCTCTGCAAGTTAGGTTGAGTTGTGTTACGTTTGGTTTGGTAATGTTTGGCTAGGTATGATTATGGTAGATTTGACCTTCGCGTTATACACTGCTTTTCGGACGATATAAGCGTTCTACATTGCGCTACTATACTCTGCTCATCTTTCGTGATTCCAGCAATAGCGGTCGTGGCACGTCAGTTTGATCGTCGTAACGTCCACTCATGTCACGTTTGCATAGGTTAGGATAGTGTAACTCTAACTTTTGTGCTATACACTGCTATTCGGTGGATATCCGCCTCTACTGCGATCTGATATACTTCGCTCTGATCTGTGAATGCCAGAAATTGTGGCTGCTGCGCGTAAGGATGTTTTAGGCTACGTTTGGTTAGGTTAGGTTTGTTAGGGTTTGGTCATGATGTCTTTGGCTTTCGTGCTGTGCACTGCCATTCTATGGAATTCTGCGCTCTACTCTCCTCTAATATGCTCCGCTTGGCGATGTGGAGGCCGGTAATAGTGCTCTCATCGCGTTAGGCTTAGTAATGTTCCGTTTCTTCAGGTTACGTTTGTATATGTTAGGATAGGATAACCTTGACTTTTTTGTTTTACACTGCCATTCAGTGAATTTCTGCGCTCTACTGCGCTCTAGTATATTCTGCTTGGCTATGGGGAATCCAACGGTATTGGTCTCGTCACGCTAGTCTGTGTTAGGTTGCGTTTGGTTATGCTACGTCTGGTTACGTTAGGGTACGATAGCTTAGGCTTTGTGCTGTACACTGCTATTCGGTGCCTATCTGCGCTCTACATTGCTCTGCTATGCTCTGCTCGCCTTTGGGGCGGCCAGCAATAGCTGTCGCAGCACGTTAAATTGAGTCAGATTACGTATGGCTATGTTAGGATGCGTTGTGTTAGGTTGGGGTGTCTTTGACTCTTGTGCTGCACACTGCAGTTCTATGGAGTTCGGCGTTCTGCTGTTCGCTATCGCGCCCCGTTTGTCTCTGTTGACGCAAGGAATAGTGCTCTCGGCACGTTAGCTTGGGTTATGTAACGTTTGATTATGTTAGGTTTTTATAGGCTTGATTAGAATAGCTTTGACTCTTGTGCTATAAACTGCTATTCGGGCGATTTCAGCGTTCTTCATTTCTCTGCGGTTCTCTGATTATCTTTCGTGAGGCCAGTAATAGTGGCCGTGGCACGCCAGTTTGTGTTGCGTTGCGTCTGATTATGCTACGTTTTGATAGGTTAGGATAGGATAGCTTCGACTTTTGCGCAATACACTGCTACTCGGTGGATTTTTGCGCTCTGCTGTGCTCTAGTATGCTCCGCTTGACGCTGGCGAGGCCAGCAATGGTGGTCTCGGCCTGTTGAGTTCAGTTATTCTATGTTCGGTTCGGTTAGGTTTTGTCCGATTTGGGGATGATGGCTCTGACAATTGTGCCATGCTCTGCAACTCTGTGGATTTCAGCGCTCCCCTGTGACCTAATACCCTCTGCTTTGCTCTGGGGAGGGCAGAATTGGTGGCCGCGGCAGGTTATGTTGTGTTAGTTTGCTCGTGGCTAGGTTAGGTTCGTTTGGGTTAGGCTTGGATATCATTGACTTTTGTGTTACACACTTCCATCCAAAGGACTGCGGCGCTCTACTGTCCACTAGTATGTCCTGCTTTCCTGTGGTGAGGTCAGCAATAGTTGTCTAAGCACAATAGGATGAATTATGTTACGTTTGGTTTTGCCACGTTTGGTTAGGTTAGGCTAGGATGTCTTAGGCTTTTGCTCTGTGAACTCCAATGCTGTGGATTACTCCGTTCTGCTTTGCTTTAGTATGTTCTGCTTGGCTCTGGATGGGCAAGAAATAGTGCATTCGGCACGTTAGTTTGAGCTAGGCTACGTTCGGGTGTGCTACGTTTGGCTATTTCAGTATAGTGTAGCATCAACTCTTGTGCTATGCACTGCGATTCTATAGAATTCTGCGCTCTAGTCTCCTCTAATATGTTCTGATTTGCTGTGAGGAGGGCAGCGATAGTGGCCTCGTCTCGTTATTATGAGTTACGCTACGTTCGGTTACGTTACGTTTGGTTATGTTAGGACAGGTTATCTTTATCTTCTGTGCCATACACTGTTATTCTTCGCTCTATTGTACTCTAATGCGCTCTGCTTGTTTCTGGGGATGCCAGGAACTCTGGTCCCGGCAAGTTAGATGAGATATGTTACGTTCGGCGTGGTTAGGTTTGGTTAGTGTAGCTTTGACATTTTTGCGGTACTCTGCTATTCTGCCGATATATGCGATCTGCATTGCTCTGCTGTCCTCTGCTTGCCTATGGGACGACCAGTGATTGTGGTCGTGGCACGTTTGGATAAGTTAGGTTACGCTTGAATATGTTACGCAAATTAATACTTTGTAATGATGGCTGTGCCTTTTATGCTATACTCCGCTTTTCGTAAGATTTCGCGCTCGATAGTGCTCTGGTATATTCTACACGGCTATAGGGAGGCCAGGGGTAGTGGCTTCGGCACGTTAGTCGGTCATGTTGTGTTTGGTTATGCTACGTTTGCTTAGGTCGGGATAGGAAAGCTTTGATTTTTGTGCCACACCCTGCTATTCGGTGGATTTCTGCGCTCTGCAATGCTCTGCTCAACACTGCTCGTCTCTCGAGATACCAGCAATAGCGGACGTGGGACGTTAGGTTGAGTTAGGTTACGTTAGTTTATTTTAAATTTGGTTGAGTTTGCTAAGTTTAAATTTGACTTTCGTGCTGTATACGGGTATTCGGTGAATTCCTGCCCGCTGCTGTGGTTTAGTATGCCCTGCTTTGCACTGGTGAGGCCAAAAAGCGTGGCTGCGTCAGGTTAGGTTTAGTTGCGTTACGTTTGCTTAGGTTATGTTAGCGTGCGTTAGGTTTGCATAACCTTTACCTTACTGCTATTCACTGCCATCATATTGACTTCTGCTCTCCGGTCTCCTCTAATATATACTGCTTGCCGTTTCGGAGGCCAAAAATAGTGGTCTAAGCACGCTAGGCTTTGCTATGTTACGTTTGGTTATGCTACGTTTGGCTAGGATGTGTTAGGACAAATTTGACTTTTGTTGTATACCCTGCTGTACGGAGGATTTCTGCGCTCTTTGTTGCTCTGCTACAATCTACTCGAACCTGTGGGTGCCGGGAAGGGTGGTCTCGGCACGTTAAGCTGAGTTATTCTACGCCCGGCTAGGTAATGTTTAGCCTAGGGTAGGATAGGGTGACTGCGGCTTTTGTGCTACACACAGCTGCTCGGTGGATATCTGCACTCTACCGCGCTCTAACATGCTCTGCTTGGCTTGGGAAAGACAGCAACTGTGGTCCTGGCCAGTTAGGAACGGTTATGTTGCGTTTGGATATGTAACGTTTGGATAGGTTAGGATAGGCTACCTTGACTGTTATGCTATACACGGTCATTCGGTGGACTACAGCGTTCTAACATGCTATGCATGATTCTTCGGCGTCCAGTGATGGTGGTCTCGACACGTTGCGTTGATATATGTTTCGCTTCGCTAGGTTAAGCTATGGGGGCTTGGTTAGGACTTCTCTGACGTTTGGCTGTACACTGCTATCTGGTGTACATCTGAGCTCTAAATAGCTCTACCATACTCTGCTCGACTCTGTGGATGCGAGCAATAGTGGTCGTGGCACGTTACGTTTTGCTAGGTTACGTTTCGATAGGACAGTTTGGGCTAAGTTTCGTTAGGATAGCTTCCGCTCTCGTGCAATACTCTGCTATTCGGTATATTTTTGTGATCTACTGTGCTCTACATTATTCTGCTTGGCTCGGGGGAGGCCGGAAGCAGTGTTCGCGGCAAGTTATTATGAGTTATGCTACATTTGGTTAGTTTAGTTTCAGTCAGGTTAGCGTCAGATTCCTGCGCTATACTATGCTGTAGTATATTCTGCTTCGCTTTGTGGAGGCCAGAAATGGTGGTCGCGACACCCTATGCTGAGTTATGGTACGTTTGCTTGTGTTAGGCTAGGTCAGGTTAGGTCAGGATGCCTACGACTCCTGTGCTGTTCACTACAATGCGGCGGATTTCGGCGCACTACTGCGACCTGGTGCATGCGGCTTATCCCTGTGGAGGCCAGCATTATTGTCCTCCTCATGTTATGTAGAGTTAGGATGCGTTTGGTTTTTATACGTTTGACTATGTTAGGAGGGGCTACTTCCACTTTTGCGTTAAACACTGCTATTCGGTGGACTACTGCGCTCTACATCGCTCTACTATACTCTGCTCGGATCTGGGGATGCGAGCAACGGTGGCCGTTGCACGTTAGGTTGAGATATGTTACGTTTGGTTTGATTAGGTTAGGCCGGGTTACTTTAGGATATCTAGGTATTTGTGCTACTGACTGCAGTGCGGTCGATTTCTGCGCTCTACTCCGCACCAGTACATTCTGCTCGTCTCTGTGGTGGCCAGCAATAGTGGCCTCGAATGTTAGGTTGATATAGGTTACGTCTGGGTGTGCCTCGTTTGACCATGTTAGGGTAGGCTCCTTTGGTTTTTGTACTATACACTTCTATTCGGTAAATTTCTGTGCTCTACTTTGCTGTAACATGTCCTGATTGGATCTGGGGTGGACCCTAATAGTAGTCTCGGGACGTTAGTTTGAGTTGCGTTTTGTTCCGTTAGGAGTGGTTAGGAACGTTTGGTCAGGATTTCTGTGACTTTTGTGTTATACACTGCTACCCGGTGGATTTCTGCTCTCTACATTCCTATACTATACTCTGCTCGACTCTGGGGAGGCGAGCAATAGCGGTAGTGTCACGTTAGCTTGACTTAGGTTACATTTGGTTAGGATAGGCTGGTAGAGTTTGGCCAGGATGGCCTTTACTTTCGTGCTGTAAACAGATCGTCGGTGGTTATCAGTGATCTGCATTGCTCTACTATATTCTGATTGGCTCCGTGGTTACCAGAAGCAGCAGTAGCGGAAAGTTGTGTTGAGTTACGCTACGTTCAATTAGGTTATGTATGGTCAGGTTAGGTTGGGATATCTTCGTCCTTTGCGCTATTCACTGCAATGCGGAGGATCTCTGCGTGTCGCTGTGCTCTGGTATATCCTGCTCGAACCTGCGGAGGCCAGCAATGGTGCTATCGTCATGTTAGGTTAAGCTAGGTTACGTTTGGATATGTTACGTTTGGCTAGGCTAGGATAGGATGCTTCGATTTTTGTCCTTTACACCGCTATTCGGCGGACTCCTTTGATCTACTGTGCTTTACTACATTCTGCTTTGCTCTGGGGAGGACTGCAGCAGTGGTCGCGGCACGTCATGTTTATTTATGCTACATTTCGTTAGGTTAGACTGGTTCAGGTTAGGTTAGCATATCTAAGGCTATTTCCCTATTCACTGCAATGCTGTGGGTTCCTGCGCTCTGCTGTGCCCTTCCCTATTCTGCTTAGCCATGGGTACGCCAGCAATATTTGTCTTGGCACGTTAGGTTGTGTTACGATGCGTATGGTTAGCTCAGGTTATGTTAATATCGGTAAGGATAGCTTCGACTTACGTAGTTTACGCTGTTGATGGGTGGATTTCTTCGATCTACTGTGCTCTAGTATTCTCTGCTTGTCTCTGGGGTGTGCTGCAATGGTGATATCGGCGCGTTAGATTGAGTTAAGCTACGTTCGGTTATGTTACGCTTCGTTGTGTTAGGTCATAGTAGCTTCGACTATTGTGCAATTCTGTGGATGTCTGTGTTTCACTCTACTCTAATGTGTTCTGTCTGTCTCTGGGGAGGTCGGCAGTAGTTGTGTAGGTACGCTAGGTTGAGCTATGTTCGTTTGGTTATGTTAGGTTTGGGAAGGTTAGGATAGGATAACTTTGACTTTTACGTTACACACTGATATTCGGGGGATTCCTGCGCGCTTCCTTGCATTACTATACCCTGCCCGACTCTGGGGAGACCAGCAGTAGCGGCCGTTTCACGATAGGTAGGGTTAGGTTACGCTTGGTTAGGTTAGGTCAGGACAGTTCAGTGTAGGATGGCTTTGACTTTTGTGCTATGAACTGCCATTCGGTGGTTATCTGCGCACTGCTGCTCTCTAGTATATTCCACTTTGTTCCGGGGAATCGAGCGACAGTGATCCCGGCACGTTATGCAATATTAAATTTCGTTTGGTTGTATAACGTTCGGACAGGTTGAGATTCGATAGCTGTGACTTTTGTGCATACGCTACAATTCATCATGTGTCTACGCTAAACGTTGCTGTACTGTACTCTGCTCGGCTCTGAGGAGGCCAGTAATAGTGTTCCCGTCACCTTTGCTTTATTTTGGCTACGATTGGTTGGGTTAGGAGAGTATAGCATTGACTTTCGTGCTATATACTGCTATTCGGTGAAATTCTGCGCAATACTGTGCTCTAATATGCTCTTCTTGTCTCGGGGGATGCCAGCAATTGTGGTCACGTCCAGTTAGGCTGAGTTGGGCTACGCTCGGAGAGGTTATGTTTGTTTGGGTTAGATCTGTACAGCTTTGACTCTCTTGGCATAGACCGTTGATCGGTGGATTCATGCTCTCTGATGTGCTCTATCATAATCAGCTTGACCCAGGGGAGGCGAGCAGTTGTGCTCGCAGCAAGTTACGTTCAGTGGGGATTCGTTGGGTATGTTACGATAGGTTATGTTAGGAGAGGATCGCTTCGATTTTTGTGCTATACACTGATATTCGTTGGATTTCGGCGCTCCACTGTGATCTGATACGTCCAGCTTGGCTCTGGGAGGGCCATCATTAGTGGCATCGACACGTTACGTTGGGATATGGTACGGTTGGTTAGGTTACGTTAGGTTAGGATAAGTCAGGTTAGATTGCGCTACCTTTGACTTTTTTGCTTTACACTGCAGTGCGGTGGATTCCTGCGTGTACTGTGCTCTAGCATATTCTGGCTGGCTCTGTGGTATAGCAACAGTGGTATAGGCACGTTAGGCTGTGTTTTGTTACGTCTGGTTATGTTATATTTGGTTAGGTTAGGCCAGGGTAGGTTTGACTTTTGTACTGAAAACTGCTCTTCGGCGGATTTCTACGCTCTACTGTTCTCCAATATTCTCTGCTTGTCCCTGGCGAGGCCGGCAATGGTGGCCTCAGCACGTCAGTTCTTGTTATGTTACGTTGGGCTAGGACAGGTTAGTTTCTGTCAGGTTACGATTGCTTCGATTTATCTGCTATACATTGCCATTATATGGGCTCCTGGGCTCTACTCACCTTTATTGTGTTCTGGCTGCCGGTGGTGAGGCCAGCTACAGTGGTCTAGGCAGGTTAGATTGTATACGGTTGCGTTTGGTTCTTTTACGTCTGTTTAAGTTAGTGTAGGGTAGCTTTGACCATTGTGCCATACAATGATATTCGGTGGATATCTGCAATATTCCCTGATCTACAATTCTCTGATGGACTCTGGGGAGGCTAGCAATTCTTGCGGCGGCACGTTAGGTGTAGTCAGATTACGTTTGGTGGGGGTAAGTTATGATGGGTTGTGTTAGGAAAACTTTGACCTTTGTGCTCAACACAGATGCGCTCTGGACCTCTGTGCTCTACTGTACTCGAACGTATTGCTCTTGTGTCTGTGTCGCCAGTGATGGTGGTCGCGGCACGTTGCGTTGATCTATGTTACGTTTGGTTATGTCAACTTTGTTTAGGTTTGGTCAGGATATTTTCAACAATTCCGCTTTACACTCCAATGAGGCTGACTTCTGCGCTCAACGGCGCTCTTGCATATACTGCTTGGCACTGGGGAGGCCAGCAATAAAGTTCTCGGCGCGATAGTATAGGTTAAGTTACGTTCGGCTATGTTACGATTGGCTAGGTTAGGATACGAAGGCCTTGACTTTTGTGCTATACATTGCATTACGGTGGATTTCTGCGCTCTGCTGTGCTGTAGTATATTCTGCTTGGCGCTGTGGAGGCAAGCACGACTGGCCTCGTTGCGTTTGGTCGAGATAAGCTACGTTCGGTTGTGCTACATGTGTTTCTCTTAGGACAGGGTAGCTCAGAGTTGTGTGATGTGCACTGCGATTCTATGGACTTCTACCCACTACTCTCCCCTAATGCGCTCTGCTTGGCTCTGAGGATCGTAGCAATAGACGTATCGTTACGTTTGGAGGTGTTAGGATACGTTTGGTTACGTAACGTTTGGTTGGTTAGGACAGGGTAGTTTTGACTTTTGTGCTGCACACAGCCTTACGTTTAATTTCGACGATCTACTGTGCTCTAATATGTTTCGCATGGCTCTGTGGAGGCCAACAATTGTGGTCTCGGCTACGATAGGTTTAGTTATGTTACGTACTGCTTGGCTACGTTAGGTTTGACTTGGTTAGGATATCTTTGACTTTTGTCCTGTACACTGCAGCTAAGTCGATATCTGCTTTCTGCGTTGCTCTGCCAGCATCCGCTTGTCTCTACGGAGGCCAGCAGTAGTGGTCATGGCACGTTAGGTTGCGTTAGGTTACGCTTTGAATCGCTAGGTTAGGTTTGGTTTGGCCAAGGTGGCTTTGACTCTTGTGCAGCACACTGCTGTTCCGTGGATTCCTGCGCGCTGCTGTACTCCAGTATATTGTGCTTGGATATGGGGATGCTAGCAGCTGTGCTCTCCGCACGTTAGGCTGAGTAATGTTACGTTCGGTTACGTTAAGTTTGGTTATGTTACGTTTGGTTAGTTTGGTCCGGGGTAGCTTAGACCTTTGCGATATATACTGCTATTCGATGGATTCGTTCGCTCTACATTGCTCTACTATAATCTGCTCGACTCTGGGAGTGCCGCTACAGTGGTCGCAGCAAGTTGCGTTCAGTTGGTGTACGTACGGTTAGGATAGCTTACGTTGCGTTTGGTTAGGGTAGCTCATACCTTTGTGATACACACTGCCATTCCATGGACCCCTGCGGTCTACTGTGAGGTATCACAATCTTCTTGTGTCGGGGGCCGGCAGGAGTAGTAGTCGCGGCAAGTTAGGTTGAGCTGTGTTATGTTTGGTTAGGCCAGGTTTGGTGGTGCTTGGTCGGGTAGCTTTGTGTTTGGTGCTATACACTGCTGTTCGGTATCTTTCTATGCTCTGCTGCGCTCTAGTATATTCTGCCTGGATATGGGGAGGCCAGCAGCAGTGCTCTCGGCACGTTAGGCTGTGTAAGGTTACTTTGGTTATGTTACGTTTGGTTAGGTTGACATTCGGTAGCTTTGACAATTGTGCCAAACACCGATATTCGGTGTATCTCTACGCTCTACGTTGCTCTACTGTACTCTGATCGACTCTGGGGAGTCCAGTAATAGTGGCCCCGGCCCCTTATGGTTTTGGTTTGGAAAGATTTGACTTTCGTAGTATACTCTGATATTCGGTGTATTTCTACGGTAAACAGTGCTCTACTATAATCTGCTTGGCCCTGTGGTGGCCAGCAATAGTATTTTCGGCACCTTATGTTGAGTCAGCCTACGTTCGGTTATGTTAGGTTAAGGCAGGTTAGGTTATGGTATCTTCCACTAAAGTGTTATATACAGCAATGCGGTGGATTACTTCACGCTACACTGCTCCAGTACATTCTTCTTGGCGCTGTGGAGCCTAGCAACAGTGGACTCGGCACCATAGGATAAGTTAGGTTGCGCTCCTTTGTACTAAGTTTCGATAGGTTAGGACAGGATAAATTTGACTTTTGTGCTATAGACTGCCATCAGGTGGATTGCATCACTCTACATTGCTCCATGATACTCTGCTCGGCACTGTGGCTGCCAGTAATTGTGGTCCCGGCCTGTTAGTTTGAGATAGGCTACGTATGACTGCGATAAGTTAGTCTAGGTTAGGCTTGGGCATATCTGACTTTCGTGGTATAAACTGGTTTTCGGAGGATTTCTACGCTCTACCATGCTCTACTATATCCTGCTTGGTCCTGGGATTACAGCAATAGCGGTCGCGGCTCGTAACTTTGAAATATGCTACGTTTGATTAGGCTCTGTTTGTTCAGGTTTGGCTTGGGTGGCTTAGGCTTCACTGAGATACACTGCAATTCTATGGATATCTGAGTTCTGCTATTGACTAATATGTTCTGCTTGGCTGTGGGGATGCCAGTCGTCGTGGCCGCTGCACGTAAGGTTGTGATAAGTTGCGTTTGGTAATGTCACGATTGGTTATGTTAGCAAAGGATAGCTATGACTTTTGCGCTACACACTGATATTCGGTGGATTTTTCCGCTCTAATGTGCTCTAATATGCCCTGCATTTCTCTAGGGAGGCCAGAAATGTTGGCCGCGGCACGTTAGGTTTCGTTAGGTTACGTACGGTTAGGATATGTCATCGTGGATTAGGTTTGGAGAGCTTTGACCTTTCTGCTATACACTGCCATTCTATTGACCTCTGCGCTCTATTCGCCTCCGATATGTTCAGTTTGGCGATGGGCAGGACAGCAATATATGTCTAGGCACGTTTGGTTGTGTTAGATTACGTTTGCTTAGGTTAGGCTTGGTTGGGTTAGGCAAGGATAGTTTCTACTCCTGCGCTCAACACTGTTATTTTATGGACTTCTGGGCTGTACTGCGTTCCACTACACTCTGCTCGACTTTGGGCAGGCCAGCAATAGTGGTCCCCGGACGTTGGGTTCGATTAGCCTACGATTGGTTATGTTACGTTTTGTTAGGTTAGGATAGGTGAAATTTGACCCTTGCGGCCATATACTGCTTTTCGGTGGATTTCTTCGCTCTATATTGATTTACCATATTCCACTCGTCTCTGCAGAGGCCAGCAAGAGTGGTCGTTGCTCGACAGTTTGAGCTAGGTGACGTTTGGTTAGGTTAGGTTATGTTAGGGTAGGACAGGACGGCTTTGACTCCTGTGCTATACACTACTTATCGGAGGAATTGCGCGCACTACTGTGCTCCAATATTTACTGCTTGGCTCTTTGGAGGCCAGCAACATTGGTATCGGCACGTTGGGTTGCGTTAGGTTACGTTTGGATAGGTTAGGCTGCGCTGGGATCAGTCAGGATAGCTGTGGCTTTCGTGCTATGCACTGATGCTCGGTGGCCTTTTACGCTCTACTGTGCTCTAATATTCTCTGCTTGACTTTGGGGTGGAGAGCAATGGTGCTCACGATACGTTTGGCTGAGTTATGCTACGTTTGTCATGGTTACGTTCGGCGTTGTTAGGTTAGGGTAGTTTTGACTTTCGTGCTACACAAAGTTGTTCGGTGGATTTTTGCGTTCTACATTGCTCTAATATGCTATGCTTCACTCTGCGGAGAACAGCAATAGAGGTCTCGGCAAGTTAGGTTGCGTTATATTACGTTTCGTTATGTTATGGTACGTCAGTTTCTGCTAGGATAGCTTTGTTTTTCGCAGTTTACACTACTGTTCGGTGGATTTATGCGCTCTACTGTGCTCTACTGTACTCTACGCGACCGTGCGGGTGGGGGTTGGGGCAGCAGTAGATTTCGCGTAGGTTGGGTTGAGTTACGTTACGTTTCGTTCTTCTCCAATTGACTATGTTATGACAGGATAGCTCTGACTTTTGTGCTGCACACTGTTATCCGATAGCTTTCAGCGCTTCACTGCTGTCTAGTATGTTCTGCTTGGCTCTGGGTTGGCCAGCAATAGTGTTCTCGCCACGTTAGGTTGAATAATGTTACGTTCTGTTATGTTAAGTTTGGTTACGTCAGGATAACGTAGCTTTGACTTTTGTGCTAGACACTCCTATTCACTAGATTTCTGCGCTCTACTCTGCTCTAATATGGACTGCTTGGCTCCGGGGAGGCCAACAACAGTGGTCATGCCACGGTAGGTTGATCTATGTTACGCTCCATTATGCTTGGTTTGCTTACGTTAGGATAGGATAGCCTCGTCTTTTATGCTGTACACTGTTATTAGGTGGACTTCTGCGCTCTACATGGCTCTAATTCGCACCGCTTGGCTCCGTCGATGCCAGCAGTAGTGGTCGCGGCACGATAGATGAAGCTATGTTACGTTTGGTTATGTTGCAATTGGATAGGTTAGGAGAGGATAGCTTTGCCTCTTGTACTATACACTGTTGCTCGGAGCACTTCTGCGCGCTACTGTTCAATACTGTATTCTGTCTAGCCCTGGGGAGGCCAGATATAGTGTTAGCGGCACGTTACGTTGAGTTAGGCTAAATTTGGTTAGGTTATAATAGTTTCGGTTATGTTCGGATGGCTTTTAGTTTTCTGCTACACACTGCGATTCTATGGATTTCTGTGCTCCGCACTTCTCGAACGTGTTCTGCTCGGCTCTCTGAGGCCAGCAATAGTTGACGCTGTACGGAGGGTAGTGCTAGGTTACGCTTGGTTACATGACAATTGATTATGTCAGTGTATGGTCGCTCTGACCATTTTACTATGCTCCGCTATTCGGTCGACTACTACGGTATACTGTGCTGCCATATGCTCCGCTTGGCTCTGGTGGGGGGGCAGTAACTGCGTTCTCGCCACGTCAGTTTGAATTACCTTACGTTTGGATGTGTAACGTTTGGTCAGGTTAGGATACGGCTGCTTTGTCTTTTATGCTATACACCGCTATTGTATGGATTTCTGCGCTCTGCCCTCCTCTGAATCGTTCTGCATGAGTCCGCGGAGGGCAGCAATAGGCGCCATGTTACGTTAGGATGAGTTACGTTACGTTTGGTTAGGTTAGGAGAGGATATCTTTGACTTTGGTAGTGTACACTGCTATTCCATAGTTTGCTGCGCTCTACAGTTATCTTGTATGTACGGCTCGGCCATGGGGACGCCGGAAGTAGTAGTCTGGCAATTTGTGCTTAGTTAGGCTGCGTTCGGTTGGTTCAGCTTATTTCGCGTAAGGTTTGGATATCTTCGACTTTTGCGCTATACACTCAAATGCGGCGGATTTCTGCGCTCTACTTTCCTCTAGAGTACTCTGCTTGGCTTTGGGGATGCCAGCAACAGCGGTCCCGACACGTCAGGTACAACTAGGTAACGTTTGGTTATGTTAGGTTTGGCTTCGTTAGAATTGGATAGCCTTGACTCTTGTGCTATACACTACTATTCGGTGGATTTTTGCGCTCTGCTGTGCTCTTATATTTACTGCTTGGCTCTGTGGAGGCCAGCAATAGCCTTATCGGCACGTTGGGCTTCGCTGCGTTACGTTCGGTTAGGTTAGTCTGCACTACGTTCGTTGCGGGTAGCTGTGACTTTCGTGCTATATACTGATACTCGGTGGACTTGCGCGCTCTACTGTACTCTACTGTATTCGGTTTGGGACTGAGGAGGGAAAGAACAGTGGCCTGGGCACGTTGGTTTGTGTTACGCTACGTTTGGTTAGTCTAGGTTAGTTCAGGTAATGTTTGGATACTTCCGACTGTTGCACTGTACACAGCAATGCGGCGGATTTGAGCGCTCTGCTGTACCATGGTATATTCTGCTTGGCTCTGTGAAGGCCAGCGATAGTGGTCTCGCCGCGTTGGGTTGAACACGGTTACGCTTGGTTGTGTTGGAATAGGTTAGTTTTGACTTTTGTGCTATGCACTGCCACTCTATGGATTTCTGTGCTCTTCTGTGCTCTACTATATTAAGCTTTGCCCTGTGGTGGCCAGCAACAGTGTTTGCGGCTTTATGTTCACTTATGCTACGCTTGGTTATGCTAGGTTAGGCCAGGTTACGTTTGGCTATCCTCGACTTTAGTAACATACACTTCTATTCTGTGTATTTCTGTGCTCTACTGTGCTGTACTATATTCTGCAAAGGCAATGGGGAGGCCAGGAGCAGTGGTCGCGGCACGTTATGTTGAGTTATGCTACGTTTGGTTCGGTTAGGTTCGGACATGTTATGCTAGAATATCTACGGCTTCGGTGCTATTCACTTCAGTGCGCTGGATTTCTGCGGTCAACGGTGCTCTAGTACATTGTGCTTGGCTCTGGCGAGGCCAGCAATAGTGGTCTCTGCACGTTAGGGTGAGTTATGTTACGTTCAGTTAGGTTAGGTTTTGTCAAGCTCGGTCAGGTAATCTATGACTTTTTTGCTATACGCTGCTATTCGGCTTATTCCTACGCTCTACATTGCACTACTATAATACGCTTGTCCTTGGGGATGCCAGTAATATTGGTCCCGGCACGTTTGGTTTAGTTATGCTACGATCGTTTATGTTACGTTTGGCTAGGGTAGGATAGGGCTGCTTTGACTTTTGCGCTATGCACTGCTCTTCGGCGGAATTCTGCGCTCTACAGTCCTCTAAATGCTCTGATCGACCCTGGGGCGGGCAGCAATAGTGGCCTCGGCACGCTAGGCTTAGATAGGCTGCATTTGGATATGTTACGTTTGGTTAGTTTGGGATAGAGTTGCTTTGACTTTTGCGCGATAAACTGCCATTCGGTGGATCTCTGAGCTCCACTGTGCTCTAATATGTTCTGCTGGGCTCTGTGGTGGCCAGTAACAGATATATCTTCTCCATACGTATAGCCATTCTACGTTTGGTTAGGTTAGGTTAGGTTACGTCAGGTTGTTTGGATATCTTTGTCTTTTGTGCTATACACTGTCATGTGGTGGCTCTCTGCGCCCTACTGTGCTCCAGCATATTCTGCTTGGATCTGGGGAGTCCAGCAATTGCGGTCTCTACGGGCTAGGTTAAGTTAGGCTGCGTATGGTAATATTACGTTTGGGTGGATTCGGACAGGACAGCTTTGACGTTTGTGCTGCACACTGGTATGAGTTGAACTCCTGTGATCTACTGTGCTCTAGTGTGCTCTGCTTGGCTCTGGGAAGGTCAGCAATTGTGGTTTCGGCACGCAACCTTGTGTTATGTTACGCACGGTTTGGCCAGGTTCGGATACGTTTGGTTAGTATAGCCTTGTCTTTTGCGCCATGCACTGCAATTCGGTCGATACCTGTGCACTGCATTGCTGTACTATCATCCGCTTGTCTCTTGGGAGGCCAGCAATAGCGACCGCGGCATGTTTGTCTGGGTTATGTTAGGATCAGTTGTGCTATGTTCGGTTATGTTTGGTTAGGATGGCTTTGTCTTTTGCGCTATACGCTGCTATAAGGACGGTATCTGCACTCTGTATTACTCTGCAAGTATCTGCTTGTCTCTGAAGAGGCCAGCTATAGTGATCGTGGCACGTTTGTTTTAGCTAAGTTGCGTTCGTTTAGGTTCGGTTACGTTGCGTTACGTTAGGATATCCCCGTTTCTTGTGCCACACACTGCTATCCTGAAGACATCTGCGCCCTTCTGTGCGGTATCACAATAAGCTTGTCCCTATGGAAGGCAGGAATGGTGCTCTCGGCACGTCAGGTTGGGTTATGTTAAACTTGGAAAGGTTAGGTTTGCTTACGTTTGGTTAGGATAGCTTCTACCTTTGATCTAGACGCTGCTATCCGGATTGCTTCAGCGTTCTACATTGCTCTGATATACTCTGCTTAGCTTTCGTTGGGCTAGCAATAGCGGTTTTCTAACGACAGGTTGGGTTACGCTACGTCTGCTTATGTTACGTTTGGTTAGGTTAGGATAGGATAGCCTTGACTTTTGTGCCATACAATGCTATTCGGAGGGTTTCTGCGCTCTACTGCGATCTCATATTCCCTGCTTCGTGCAGGCAATGCTTGAAATAGTGGTCGTGGCGCGCTTGGATTTGTTAGGTTACGTTTGGTCAGGTCAGGATTGTACAGGTTAGGTTACGCAATCTTTGACTTTCGTGCTATACACTGCCACTCTATGGACCTCTGCCATCCATTCTCCTGTAATGTTCCATGCATGACGGTGGGGAGGCCAGTAACTTCGTGCTAGGCTCGCTAGGTTGGGATCTGTTACGTTTGATTTGGTTATGTTTGGTCAGATTGGGGTAAGAAGTCCCTTACTTCCTTGCTATACACTGCTATCCGGCGGTTTTATCGTTGTACATTGCTCAGCTGCACTCTGATTAGCTCCCGTGAGGCCAGCACTAGCTTTCGTGGCACGTCAGTTTGGTTACGATACGACTGCTTACGTTACGTTCGGTTAGGTAAGGATAGAATAGCTTTGACTTTTGTATCATTCGCTGATATACGGCGGATTACTGCGCCGTACATTGCTCTAACATAGTCTGCTTTCCTCTAGGGTTGCCAGCAGTAGTAGCCTCGTAACGATTTGTTATGCTAGGCTACGATCGGTTAAGTCACGTTTGGTCAGGTTAGGATAGGATAGCTTTGGCTTTTGTGCAATACACCGCTATTCGGTGGATTCCTACGCTCTACATTGTTCGACTGTACCCTGTTCGTCTCTGAAGGGGCCTGTAATAGAGGTCTCTGTACGTTCGGTTCAGCTAGGCTCCGTTTGGTTTGGTTACGTTAGCTTCGGTTTGGCATTGATAGCTTTGCCTTAAGCGGTATACACTGTCTTTCGGTAGTTTTCCCCGCTCTACTATCTTCTAGTATGTTCTGGTTGGCTTTGGGGTGGCCAGTAACGGAGGGCTCGGCGCGTTATGCTGAGATTCATTAAGTTCGGCCATTTTACTCTTGGTTAGGTTAGGACAGTGTAGCTTCGACTTTTGTGCTATGCAACGATAATCGGTGTATTTCCGCGCTCCACGTTGGTCTAATATGCTCTGCTTAGCTCTGGGGATGCCAGCAACGGTAGTCTCAGCACCTAATTGTGAGATAGGTTACGTTCGGTTAGGTTAGGTTAGGACAGGTTAGGTTAATGTACTGTCCACATTGTGCTGTACACTGCAATGCGGTGTATTACTGCGCGCTACACTGCTCTAGTATATTCTGCTTGGCTATGTGGAGGCAAGCAATAGCGGTCTCGGCACGTTGGGCTGGGTTGAGCCACGTTCGATTATGTCAAGTACGGTCGTGTTAGTATAGGGTAGTATTAACTCTTGTGCTATGCACTGCGTTTCTGTGCATTTCAGCGCTCTACTCTCCCCTAACACGTTCTGCTTGGCTCTGGTGAGGCCAGCAATAGTGGACATGGCTCGTTATGTTGGATTATATTACGTTTGGTTTGGCAGGATTAGGGTAGGTTTGGTTAGGTTAGCTTCGTCTTTTGTGCTATGCATGTGTGCTCTGCTTGGCTCTGGTGAGGCCAGCAATAGTGGACATGGCTCGTTATGTTGGATTATATTACGTTTGGTTTGGCAGGATTAGGGTAGGTTTGGTTAGGTTAGCTTCGACTTTTGTGCTATGCATTGCTATTCAGTTGATGTCTGCGCTCTGCATAGCCCTCCGAGCAACTGCTTGTCTCTGGGGAGTCCAGAAATAGTGATCCTGGCACGTTTGTTCGAGTTAGGTTACGCTTGATTTGGTTTGGTTAGGTTAGGCTTGGCTAGGATAGCCATTTGTGCTGTACGCTGCTATTCGGTGGACTTCTGCGCTCTACTGTGCTCTAGTATATTCTGCTTTCCTACGGGGTTGTCATCAGTATTGCTCTCTGCACGTTAGGCTGCGGTAGGCTGCGTTTGGTTACGTTACGTTCGGTTGCGTTGGGATAGGATAGCTTACACTTTTGTGCTATACTCTTACCTTCGGCGGATTTGTGCGCTCAACATTGATCAACCATACTATCCTCGGCCTTCGACAGGCGTGCAGTAGTGGTCGCGGCACGTTAGGTCGAGTTAGAATGCGTTCGGTTAAGATATGTTACTTTGTGTTAGGTATGGGAAGCTTTGCTTTTCGTGGTGTAAACTGCTTTTCTGTGGAGTTCTGCGCTCTACTGTGGTCTACTGTACTCTGCTTGACCGTGGGGAGGTCAGCAATAGTGTTCGCGGCACGTTATGTCGAGTTAGCGTATGTTTGATTACTCAGAGGTTCATAGATTAACAGCGTATAGCGCAAAAGTCAAAGCTACCCTATCCTAACCTTACCAAACGTAACAGAACCGAACGTAACCTAACTCAAAATACCGCGCCAGGACCGCAATTGCTGGCCTCGCCTGAGTAGAGGGGATTATAGTAGAGCACACTGGAACGCCGGAATCCACCGAAAAGCAGTGTATACCACGAAAGTCTTAGCTATCCAAGCCTTACCCAAGATAACATACCACGACCAAACGTAGCACACCTCAAACACGCGTAACGACACCACGATTGCTGGCCTGCCCAGAGCCATGCGGAGGATTTTAGGGCACAGTAGAAGACAGATATGCACCGTATGGCGGTGCAAAGCGCAAAAGTCTAAGCTACCCAAGCCTAACGCAAACCAACTGGAAATAGCCAAACGTGGCCTATCCCAACATAACGTGTCGAGACGACCCTTGCTCTCCTCCCCAGCGCCAAGCAGAGCATATTAGATCGCAGCAGAGCGCAGAAATCCACCGAATAGCAGTATATAGCGCAAAAGTCGAAACTGTCCTGACCTAGCACAACGTAATCAAACCAAACGCAACGAAACTCGGACTAACGTGCCAAGACCCATATTTCTGGCGTCCCCATAGCCGAGCAGAATATACTTCTGAACAGTAGAGCGCAGAAATCTACCGGCGAGAAGCGTATAGCGCAAAAGTCAGAGGCATCATCACCAAACTGAACCTAACCTAACCTAATCAAACGAAAACCAATCACAAACAAACGAGCCACAACCGCTATTGCTGGCCTCCCCAGAGGCAAGCGGAACCTGCCAGAGCAATGAAGAGCGCATATATCGAACGAATAGCAGCGCACGGCACGAAAGCAGCTGTTATTCTAACGAAACCTAACGTAACCTGTCCAAGACAAATCTAATCTAGCTCAACCTAACCTGCTGATACCAGCATTGCTGGCCTGCCCAGAGCCAAGCCGTACATATTAGATTACAGTGTAGCGCATAAATCGCCGGTATATCTGTGCATAGCGCGAATGATAATGACGCCCTATTCTGACCAGATCAAACGTAACGTACCCAAACGTAACCTAACTCAGCCTAACGTGCTGAAACCGCTATAGGTGGCCTCCCCATCGCCATGCAGAACATACTAGAGGAGCGTAGAGCGCAAATATCCATAGAAACGCAAAGCATAGCACAATAATCGAAGTTACCCTATCCTATCATGTCCATACGTAACATAACCGAAAGTAGCTCAGCTAAACATAAAGTGCCGAGATCATTCTTGCTAGCCACCAGAGCCAAGCAGAATATTCTAGTGCCCAGTAGAGCGCAGAAATCCACCGCATTGTAGTGAATAGCGCAAAAGTGGAAGATACCCTAACCAAACCTGTCCTATCCTAACCTAACCGAACGTAGCGTAACTCAACGGAAGGTGACGAGATTAGAGTTGCTGGCATCCACAGAGCCAAGCAGAGCATATTATAGCAATGCAGAGAGCAGGAATCAAACGTGTGGCGACATATAACACAAAAGTCGGAGCTACCCCATCCTAACCCAACCAAACGTAACATGGCCATAGGTAATCTATCTCAAAGTAACGTCTCGAGACCGCTATTGCTGGCCTCCACAGAGCCAAGCAGCACACACTGGAGCACTGTATAGCGCAGAAAGCCACCGAACAACAGTGTACACCGCGTAAGTCGAGACTATCCAAACGCAACCCAGACTAACGTAACATAACCAAACGTGGCCTAACTCAATCGACCGTGCCGAGACCACTATTACTGGCCTCAACATAGGCGAGCAGATTATTGTAGAGCAAGGTAGCGCGCAGAAATCCTCCGAATAGCAGTGTATAGCATAAAAGTCCAAGCTATCCTGTCCTAACCAAACCAAACGTAACATAACCAAACGTAACCTAACTCAGAGAAACGTACCGAGACCGAAACTGCTGTCCTTCTCATAGCCAAGCAGGATATGCTAGAGCACAGTAGAGCGCAGAGAGCCATCGAATAGCGGTGTATAGCACAAAAGTCAAAGCTGTACTCTCCTAACGCAGCCTAACGTAACATGAGCGGAGGTTATGTAACCAAAACAGACGTGCGACGACCGCTACTGCTGGCCTCACGTGAGCTAAGCAGAGTACAGCAGAGCAGTGTAGAACGCTGCAGTCTTCCGGATAGCAGAGTATAACGCAAGAGTCAAAACTGTTTTGACAAAACATAGCCAAACCTAACCTAACCGAACGCTAAATAACACTTCCTAACATGACGAGGCAAGTATTGCTGGAATCCAAAGAGGCAGACGGAATGTACTAGTGCGCAGCAGAGTGTAGAAACACACCACATTGCCGTGAAGAGCGCAAAAGCCATAGAAAACCTAGCGTAACCTGACATAATCTAACATAACCGAAGGCAGCGTGAGCCAATATGACGTGCCTGGACCACTGCTCCTGGCCTCCACAGCGTTGAGCGGAGTATAGTAGAGCAGTGTAGGTCGCGGGAAGGCTCCAAATAGCAGTGTATAGCACAAAAGTCAAAGAAATCCTTACCAAACCTTCCTAACCTAACCCAACGGTACGTAACCTAGCAGAACCTAACGTGCCGAGACCATTATTACTGTCCACCAATGTGCCAAGCAGAAAATATTACAGCACATTTGAGCGCTGAGAACCTCCGAAAGCAGTGTGTAGCACAAAAGTCGAAGTAGCTTAACTTAACCAAACCTAATATAACCAATCGTAACCCAACTAAACACAACCTGTCGAGACCACTATTGTTGTCCTACCAGAGCCAAGCATAACATACTAGAGCACGCTGGAGCACAGAAATAGCCCGAATGGCAGTGTAAAGCGCAAACGTCAAAGCCACCCTATCCTAATGTATACAACCATAACATAACCGAACGTAGCATAGCTAAACCTGACGTAACGCGACCACTATTGCTGGCCTCCCCAGAGTCGAGCAGAACATATTAGAGGAGTGTAGGGCGCAGAAATCCATAGAATCGCAGTGTAGAACGCAAAAGTCATTGCTATCTTGTCCTAGTTTATCCAAACTTGTCATAACCGGCGTAACATAATTGAACCTACTGTACCGCGGCCACTGTTGCTCTCCTCCCCAGTGTAGAGTAGAACTTAATGCATGAGAGGAATGCGCAGAAATGCTTTGAATCGCAGTGTACGGCACAAAAGTCTTATCAGACCGAACCCAACCCAAGCTAACATAGCCTAACAAAACGTAGCCTACCTCAACACAACATGCAGCGACCACTAATGGTGGCCTCCTCAGTTCCAAGCGGAAAATAGCAGAGCACGCTCGAGCGGTGTGCCCTACCGAACAACAGTGTATAGCACGAAAGACAAAGCTATACTTACCGAACTTAACCTAACCTAAACTAACCAAACGTAACGTAACTGAACCTAACTGCCGAGACCATCAAATCTGGCCACACCAAAGCCAAGCAGGTCATGTTAGAGCACAGTCGATGGCAGAGCTCCACCTAACGGCCGCGCATGGCTAGAAAGTCTAAGCTATTCCTTCCTAACTTGACCAAAGTTAACATAAGCAAACGTAGCTAAACTCAACCTAACGTGCCGAAACCACTAATGCCGGCCTCCCAAGATCCAAGCAGAATACGCTAGAGCACAGCAGAGCATAGAAATCCGCCGCATCGCATTGTAAAGCACAAAAGTCATATCTATGCTATCGTAACATAACCAATCGTAACACAACCAAACGTAGCCTAACTCAACATGACGTCCTGCGCCCACTATATCAGGCCTCCCTATAGCCCAACAGAATATACCAGCGCACAGTAGAGCACTGAAGTCCACCGCATTGCAGTGCAAAGCAGAAAAGTGGAAGATACCCTAACCTAACCCGACCTAACCTAACCTACCCAAACGTAGTGCAACTCAACATGACGTGATGAGACTATTATTGCTCTACTCCCCAGATCGAAGCAAAATATATTAGAGCACAGTAGAAAACAGGTATCCACAGAATAACAATGTACAGCACGGAAGTAAAGGCCTTCGTAGCGTAACCTATCCAACCGTAACCTGATCAGGCGCAGCCTAACACAACCTAGCGTGCCAAACCACTATTGCTGGCGACACAGGGTAAAGCGTAATACGATTGAGCACTGAAGAGCACAGAAGTCCACAGGACATCTGGGTTGAGCACAAAGGTCGAAGCTATCCTAACCTAACCCGCGATAACCTACCGCAACAAAACGTAATCTGACCAAAACTAACTTTCCACGACCAGTATTGCTGGCCGCCCCAGAGTCCAGCAGAGTACTGTAGAGCAAAAATCCACCGCATAGCAGTCTATGCCAGGAAAGTCGAAGTTATCCAAGTCTAACCCGAACAATTGTTACCTCATCAAACGTAACCTAACACATCCTGACGTGCCAGGCCCACAACTGCCAGACATCCCATAGTCATACAGAGCATATTACAGCACAGTAGAGCGCAGGAATCCATCGAACTGCAGTGTACAGCACAACAGTCAAAGCCATCATAACGAAACATGACCTAACCCTAGCCCAACCGAACGCAACATAACACAACCAATCGTGTCACAACCACTATTGCTGGAGCCTCAGAGCGTACAGGGTATAGTAGAGCAATGTGGAGCGCAGAAATTCACTGAATAGCCGTGTATGGCGCTATAGTCAAGGTTATCCTACACAAACTTAGACAAACGTATAGGAACCAAGCGCATCCATATCCAATCTAACGTGCCCAGACCACTGTAGCTGGCGTCAACACCGGCAGGCAGAAAATAATAAAGGAGGGTGGAGAGCGAGGAGCCCATATAATTGCAGTGTATAGCAGAAAAGTCGAAGCTACCGTAAGCTGACCCAAACTAACCTATCATATCCAATGGTAACCTATCTCCAACTAACGTGTCGCTACCACTATTCCTGGCCTCCCCGGAGCCTAGCAGGACGTATTAGAAGAGAGCAGAGAGCAGGCACGCACAGGAAAGCCGTGTACCGCTCAAAAGTCAGGTCCTTCCTGTCCTAACTTATCCAAAATAGCATATCCAAACGTAAACTAACTGAACCTAACTTGACAAGAACACGATCGCTGGACTCCCCAGAGCATAGCAGAGCATATTAGAGCACAGTAGGGCGCAGAGATCTGATGAATAGCAGCGTACAGCACAAAAGTGGCAGCTGTCCTAGCCAAAACGTAGCCAAACGTAGCATAACCAAGCGAAAATTAACTCAACATAACGAGCCCCCACCACAATTGCTGACATCCCGAGAGGCAAGTAGAATAAACTACAGCATAGTAGGTCACCGACGCACACGGCGTTTCAGTGCATAGCACAAAGGTCAAAGTCATACTAACCCAACCTTGCCTATCCAAACCCAACCACACGTTGCCTAACAGATCATAACGTGATAAGACCACTATTGCTGACTTTTCCAGAGACAAGCTGAACATATCTCATCCTATGGAGCGGCGGAATGCGCTGGATAACAGTTCATAGCACAAGAGTCGAAGCTATCCCCTCTTGACCTAACCAATCGGAACATACACGAACGTAACATAACACAACCTATCGTGCTGCGGCCACTATTGCTGGCCTCCCCAGAGTCTAACAGAGTATAGTACTGCAGAGCAGAGCGGAGAAGGTCACTGAATATCTGTGTACAGCGCAAAGGTCAAAGCTACCACAGCCAAACCTAGCCAAACCTAGACTATCCAAACGTAATCTAACTCAACATATTGTGCCAAGACCACTATTGCTGACCGCCTCAGAGCCGAGCAGATTAGGGTAGAGCAATGTAGACCGCAGATGTCCACCGAACACCAGTGTATGGCACAAAAGTCAAAGTTATCCTATCTAACCTATCCAAACATAACATAACCAAACGCAACCAAGTCCAACTTAACGTGCCTAGACCACTACTTCTGTCCTCCTCATCGCCAGCAGCGCATATAAGAGGAGAGAAGGTCGTAGACGCCCATATAATGGCAGTGTATAGCAGAAAAGTCGAAGCTGTCGTATCCGGACCCAAACCAACCTAACCCATCCGAACGTAACATAACAAAAACTGACGTGGCGGGGACACTACTGCCGTCCCCGCGAGACAAGCAGAGAATATTAAAACACATTAGAGCGCCGAAGTCCACCGAATTGCTGTGTATAGCATAGAGATCAAGGTAGAACCTCCTCACCAAGCCAAACGAAGCATATCCAAACCTAGCCTGGCTGAACCTAACATGACGAGACAATTATTGTTGTCCTCCGCAGGGACAAGCAGAATTTACCAGGGCAACGTAGTGCTCAGAAATCCGCCGCATTGAAGCGAATAACACAAAAGTCGAAGATATCCTATCCTAACCAGAGCTAACCTAACCGAACCAAACGCCGCATAGCTCAACGTAACGTGCCGCGACCACTACTCATGGCATCCCCAGAGCCAAGCAGAATATAGTAGAGCACAGTAGATCGCAGAAATCCACCGGATTGCAGTGCATAGGACAAAAGGGGAAGATACCCTCACCTAACCTGTCCTAAGCTAGCCTATCCAAACGTTGCGTAACTCAACAGAGCGTGCCGCGCGCACTGCAGCCGAACACTGCACAATATAGCGGTGCACAGTAGACGACATGAGCCCTTCAGACAATAGTGTATAGCACGAAAGTCGAAGCCATCGTATCCAAACGTAACCAGACGTAACCTAATAAGACGTAGCCTAACACAACATATCGTACCGCGACCAGAATTTCTGCCCCTCCCCCCTGGGAAAAGCAGAACATAGTGTAGCAGATTCGGGAGCAGGTACCCTCGGAACAGCAGCGCATAGCACGAAAGTCGATGAGAAACTGACCGTGCTTGACATTGCCTAATGTAACCAAACGTAACATAATAAAACCTAACGTGCCGAGACCAATATTGCTTCGCTTCCCAGCGCGAAGCAGACAATATTAGAGAAGAGTACAGTGCAGATATCCTCCGAATAGCAGTGTAGAGCACAAAAGTCTGATCTATCCACCCCCCCCCGTACCAGACGTAACGCAAACAAACGTAACGTAAACCAACCTAACGTGCAGAGACCACTATTGCTGGCCTCCGCGGAGGCAATCAGAATACAGCAGAGCACAGTATGTCTCAGGAATCCACCGAATAACAGCCTATAGCACGAAAGTCAAAGCTATCCTATCCAAACTTAGCCTACCATAGCCTAATCAAACGTAACCTAGCAGAGCCTATCGTGCCGCGACCGCCATGGCTCGAATCCCCAGAGTCGAGATCAGTACAGTAGAGCAATGTAGAAGGCAGGAATCCATCGCATAGCAACGTATAGCGCAGAGGCCGAAGATAACCTTACCTCACCTGGTCTAACCTAATTTAGCCATACGTGGCACAACAAAACATTAAGTGCTGCGGACACTGCTGCGGGTATTCCCAGAGCCAAGCAGAATACTGTAGGATACCGTAGATCACAGGAATCATCCGGATAACTGTGTATAGCACGAAAGTCAGAGCTATCCCAATCAAACTTATCCTAATCTAATCAAGCCAAGCGTAACGCAACTCAAACTAACGTGCTACAATCACTATTGCTCGCCGACCCATAGTCGCGCAGAGTATAGTAGAGCAATGGAGAGCCCAGAAATCCACCGAGTAGCCGTGTATAGCACAATAGTCGAGGATTCACTAACCTAATCACACCGAACCTAACCTAACCGAACGTGGCATCTCTCAACAGTACGTGCCGCGACCACTGCTGCTCGGTTCCCAAGAGCAAAACAGGATGTAGCAGAGCGCGGTAGATCACAGAAATCCACCGTATAGCATTGCACAGCACGAAAATCAAAGCTACCCTAGCCAAACTTAACCTAACCTATCCTAATCTAACCAAACGTAACTTGACTCAACCTAACGTGCCGCGGCTCCACTATTGCTGGCCTCCCCAGGGCCAAGCAGAATATACAATAGCAAGGTATAGCACGGAAATCCACCGCATTGCAGCGTATATCACAAAAGTCAATAATACCCTAACCTAACGAGTCCTAACCTAACCTGACCAAACGTGGTCTAACACAATGTAACGTGCCGCGACCGCTATTGATCGCCTACGTGTAGCCAAGCGAAGCGTATCAGAGCGCCACAGAGCGCAGGTATCCAACGAACAGCAGTGAATAGTACAAAAGTCATATCATATTCTAGCCTATCCTAAACTAGCCAAACGTAAGATATACAAACGTAACTTAACGAAACCTAACATGACGAGAAAACTATTGCTGGCCGCCACAGAGAAAGGCGGAATGCAGTATACCAAAGTACAGCGCAGATAACCACCTCACTGCAGTGAATAGACAGAAGCCGAATGTAACCCGACCTAACCTGACCTGACGTAGCTAACCACGCGTGGCACAGCTCACCGTAGCGTGCCGCGAACGCTGCTCCAGGCATCACCAGAGACAAGCAGAGTGCAGTAGAGCACAGTAGATCACAGAAACACATCGTATAACTGTGTACAGCACGAAAGTCAAACCTAACCTAACATAGCATAACGTGCCACGACCACTATTTCTCGCCTCCCCAAAGTCAAGTAGAGTAGAGTAGAGGAATGTAGAGCGCAGACATCCACCGAATAGCATGGTATAGCACAAAAAACGAAGAAATCCCTGCCGAAACTACCTAATCCAACCTAACGAAACGTAATGCAAGTCAAACTGACGTGCCGAGATCACTAGTACTGCCCACTGCAGAGACAAGCAGAGCATATTACAGCACATTAGAGCGCAGGAACCGCGAAATAGATGTGTATATCAAAAATCTAATGTAGCCAACTTAACATGACCTAACCTAACCTAACCAAGCGGAAACTTACTGAGCCTAACCTGCCGAGGCACCACTATTGCTGGCCTCCTCAGAGCCTAGCGGAGATTATTGGAATACAATAGAACGCAGAAACCCGCGGATAGCAGTGTATAGCACAGGAGACTAAACTATACTATCATAAGTTCACCAAACGTAACATAACCCAACGTAGCCTAGCTCAAGCGAAGATGTCGATGCCACTATTGCTGACCCCTGCAGAGCCACGCAGAATATACTAGAGCACAGCAGAACGCAGAAATCCTCATCATTGCAGTGAATAGCGAAAAAGTCAGATACCCAAAGCTTATTTGACCTAATCTAACCTAACCAATCGTGGCCCAACTAAAAGTAACATGCCGAGACCACTATTTCTGCGCTCCCCATATCCGAGCAGAACATACCAGTGCACACTATATACCAGAAGTCTACCGAATAGCAGTGTATAGCACAAAAGCTAAGGTAGCCTAACCTAACCAAACCTGCCCTAACCTATCCAAGCGTAACCTTACTCAACCTAACGAACAGCGACCACTTTTGCAGGCCACCACAGGGTCTGGTAGAGTACAGTAGAGCAATGAAGGGCGCAGAAATCCATAGAATCGCAGTGTATATCGGAGAAGTCAATGCCATCCAAACCTAGTTGAAACAAATATCACCTAACCGAACCAAGCCTAACTCAACACAGCGAGCCGCGGCCACTACTTCTGGGCTCCACAGGGACACGCAGAATATAGTAGAGTCAAGTAGAGCGTAGGAATGCACTGAACAACATTGTATACCACGAGAGTCGGAGGTGTCCAGAAATAACCGAAGCAAACGTAACCTAGCCTAACGTAGCCTAACTGAACATAACGTGCCGAGACCAATAATACTTGCCTCCCCAGAGACGAGGAGAGTATGGTAGAGCAATGTAGTGCGTATTTGTCCACCGAATAGCAGCCTATATCACAGAAGTAAGTTGTAACCTATAATAACATCTCCAATGCTGCTTATAGTAGAGCAATGAAAGGCGCAGGGATCCACCGAATAACAGTGTATAATGCAAAAGCCAAAGGTATCCCATCTAAACCTAACCAAAGGTAGCATAACCAGACGCAACATAGCTCAGACCAACCTTCCGAGAACAGCACTGCTGGCCACATCATAGCCAAGCATATTATACCAGAGAACAGTAGTGCGCAGAAAACCGCCTAATAGCAGTGCGCAGTACGAAAGTGAAATGTATCCTATCCAAACATTTCCAAACATAACATGTCCAAACGTAACCTTACTCAACCGAACGAGCAACGACCACCATTGCTGGCCCCGCTGAGACAAGCGGATGCTAGCGGAGCAAGGCAGAGCGCAGATTTAGACCTAATTGCAGTGTATAGCACAAAAGTCATAGCCATCCAATTAAATCTTAACCTAAGCTAACTAAACAAAACGTAGCATAGCTCAACCAAACGTGCCGCGACCGCAATTGCTGGCCTGCCCTGAGACAAGCAGATGCTAGCGGAGCAATACAGCGCACAGATATCGACCGAATAGCTGTGTATAGCAGAAAAGTCAAAGCTATCGTATCCTAACCTTTCCTAGCGTAATATAGTCTAACGAATCCTATCCTAACTTAACGTCCCGAGACCACTATTTCTGGAATCTCCAGAGGCAGGCAGAAAGTATTAGATCACAGCTGAGCGCAGAGACCCAACGAATTGAAATGTACAGCACAAAAATCAACGCCATTCTGACAAAAGCGGGCACAACCTAAACTAACCATACGCAGAATAACTAAACCTAATGAGACGAGACCTCTTCTTCTGGCCTCCCCAGTGCCAAGCGGAAGAAATCAGAGCGCAGTGAGGCGCAGAAGTGCACCGAAAAGCAGTTAATAGCACAAAAGTGAAAGACATCCTAATCAAACCTAACCTAATCTAAACTAAACGAACGTAACGTAACTCAACTTTACGGGCCACAACCACTATTGCAGGCATGCCGAGAGTCGAACGTGGTACAGTAGAGGAATGTAGATCGCAGAAATCCACCGAGTACCAGTGTCCAGCAAAAAAGTCAAAGCTACACTGTCTCAACCATACCAAGCGTAATATAACCAAACGTAGCCTGACACACACCAGAGTGACCCTACCACTATTGCAGGCCTCCACTGTGTCAAGCAAGAAATAATAGAGGCGGGTAGAGCGCCGGAATTCATAGAATCGCCCTGTACTGCGGAAAAGACGAAGCATCCAAACCTAGCCAAAGCAAATGTAACACAGCCAAACGTAACATATCACTACGTAGCGTGCCGAGACCTATGTTTCTGGCATCTACAGAGCCAAGCAGAACATGCTGGAGCACAGTAGAGCGCATAAGTCCACCGAATAGCAGTGTAAAGCACAAAAGTCAAAGCTAACCTCTCCTAGCCTAACCAAACGTGACATAAACACAGGCAACATAACTCAACCTAACGTGCCGGGACCACAGCTGCTGGCATTCCCTAAGGTAGCCTAACCTAACCAAACCTGCCCTAACCTATCCAAGCGTAACCTTACTCAACCTAACGAACAGCGACCACTTTTGCAGGCCACCACAGGGTCTGGTAGAGTACAGTAGAGCAATGAAGGGCGCAGAAATCCATAGAATCGCAGTGTATATCGGAGAAGTCAATGCCATCCAAACCTAGTTGAAACAAATATCACCTAACCGAACCAAGCCTAACTCAACACAGCGAGCCGCGGCCACTACTTCTGGGCTCCACAGGGACACGCAGAATATAGTAGAGTCAAGTAGAGCGTAGGAATGCACTGAACAACATTGTATACCACGAGAGTCGGAGGTGTCCAGAAATAACCGAAGCAAACGTAACCTAGCCTAACGTAGCCTAACTGAACATAACGTGCCGAGACCAATAATACTTGCCTCCCCAGAGACGAGGAGAGTATGGTAGAGCAATGTAGTGCGTATTTGTCCACCGAATAGCAGCCTATATCACAGAAGTAAGTTGTAACCTATAATAACATCTCCAATGCTGCTTATAGTAGAGCAATGAAAGGCGCAGGGATCCACCGAATAACAGTGTATAATGCAAAAGCCAAAGGTATCCCATCTAAACCTAACCAAAGGTAGCATAACCAGACGCAACATAGCTCAGACCAACCTTCCGAGAACAGCACTGCTGGCCACATCATAGCCAAGCATATTATACCAGAGAACAGTAGTGCGCAGAAAACCGCCTAATAGCAGTGCGCAGTACGAAAGTGAAATGTATCCTATCCAAACATTTCCAAACATAACATGTCCAAACGTAACCTTACTCAACCGAACGAGCAACGACCACCATTGCTGGCCCCGCTGAGACAAGCGGATGCTAGCGGAGCAAGGCAGAGCGCAGATTTAGACCTAATTGCAGTGTATAGCACAAAAGTCATAGCCATCCAATTAAATCTTAACCTAAGCTAACTAAACAAAACGTAGCATAGCTCAACCAAACGTGCCGCGACCGCAATTGCTGGCCTGCCCTGAGACAAGCAGATGCTAGCGGAGCAATACAGCGCACAGATATCGACCGAATAGCTGTGTATAGCAGAAAAGTCAAAGCTATCGTATCCTAACCTTTCCTAGCGTAATATAGTCTAACGAATCCTATCCTAACTTAACGTCCCGAGACCACTATTTCTGGAATCTCCAGAGGCAGGCAGAAAGTATTAGATCACAGCTGAGCGCAGAGACCCAACGAATTGAAATGTACAGCACAAAAATCAACGCCATTCTGACAAAAGCGGGCACAACCTAAACTAACCATACGCAGAATAACTAAACCTAATGAGACGAGACCTCTTCTTCTGGCCTCCCCAGTGCCAAGCGGAAGAAATCAGAGCGCAGTGAGGCGCAGAAGTGCACCGAAAAGCAGTTAATAGCACAAAAGTGAAAGACATCCTAATCAAACCTAACCTAATCTAAACTAAACGAACGTAACGTAACTCAACTTTACGGGCCACAACCACTATTGCAGGCATGCCGAGAGTCGAACGTGGTACAGTAGAGGAATGTAGATCGCAGAAATCCACCGAGTACCAGTGTCCAGCAAAAAAGTCAAAGCTACACTGTCTCAACCATACCAAGCGTAATATAACCAAACGTAGCCTGACACACACCAGAGTGACCCTACCACTATTGCAGGCCTCCACTGTGTCAAGCAAGAAATAATAGAGGCGGGTAGAGCGCCGGAATTCATAGAATCGCCCTGTACTGCGGAAAAGACGAAGCATCCAAACCTAGCCAAAGCAAATGTAACACAGCCAAACGTAACATATCACTACGTAGCGTGCCGAGACCTATGTTTCTGGCATCTACAGAGCCAAGCAGAACATGCTGGAGCACAGTAGAGCGCATAAGTCCACCGAATAGCAGTGTAAAGCACAAAAGTCAAAGCTAACCTCTCCTAGCCTAACCAAACGTGACATAAACACAGGCAACATAACTCAACCTAACGTGCCGGGACCACAGCTGCTGGCATTCCCACAGCCATGCAGGGCGTACTAGAGCACAGCAGATCGCAGAATTCGACCGAATAGCAGTGTATAGCACAGAGGTCAGAGCTATACCATCCTCACCCAACCAAACGTAGCATAGCAAATCCTATAGCGCCGAAACATCTATTGCCGCCCTCCTCAGAGCAAAGCAGAACATGTTAGAGGAATGTAAAGCGCAGAAACCCATGGAGTGGCTGTCCATGGCACAAAAGTCAAAGCTAGTCCCTCCTGACCCTACCCAACCTAAAGTAACCGAACGTAACCTAACTTAACCTGTCGTGCACCGACATCTTTTGTCCGCCTCCACAAAGTCGAGCAGGGTTTAGTAGGGCGGTGTAGAGCGAAAAAATCCACCTAATATCGGTGTATAGCACAAAAGTCAAAGTTATCCTGTCCTAAGCTAACGGAACGTAACATAATCAAACATAGGTTAACCGAACCTAACATGCTTGGACCACCATTGCTTGCATCCCCATCGCCAAGCAGAACATATTAAAGGAGAGTATAGCGCAGAAGTCCACCTACTGGCCGCGTATCGGCAGAAAAGTCTATGCTATCCTTACCTGGCCCAATCTAACCTAACATGGATGAACGTAATCTGACTCAAGCTAACGCGCCGAGACCACAATTTCTCGACCCTCAAGAGCCATGCGGAGCATATAGAATCGCGGTGTGCTGCGGACAAGGCAAGGACACCCAAACCTAACCCATAGTAACATACCTTGACATGACATAGAACTCAACGTATGGTTTCGCGAACACAACTGCTCCCCCACCCCCTCAGTGCCAAGTGGATTAGAGTAGAGCACTCGCCCACCGAATAGCAGTGTATAGCACAAGAGTAGAAGCAATCCCATCCTAACCCATCGTAACCTAACATAGCCAAACGTAGCATATCTTATCCTAGCGTGACGAGACCACTACTACTGGATCCCCTGTGTCAAGCAGAAAATATCATAGCACAGTAGAGCGCAGGAAACCACCGGAAAGCATTGTATACGACGAAAGTCGGAGCTATGAAGGCCTAACCCGAACTAACGTAACCTAACCGAACGTAGCTTAACACAACCTAACGAAGCGAGGTTGCTATAGTTGGCCTCCGCGGAACCAAGCAGGACATATTAGGGTACAAAATATCGCAGAAGTCCATCGAATATCTGTTTACAGCATAAAAGTCAATGCTATCCTCTCCTACCGTGACCAAACGTAACACAACCAGGCGTAGCATGAAACAAGCTAACGTGCCGGGACCGCCATTACTGGCCTCTACATAGTCTAGCAGAGTATAGTAGAGCACAGTAGGGCGCAGAAATCGACCGCGATAAAGTGTACAGCACAAAAGTCATAGATATCCTATCCTAACCAAAACTAATATAACATAAAGCACCGCTACCTAACGGGCCACGGCCACTGCTTCTGGCCTACCCAGAGAAAAGCAGAGCGTACTAGACCATAGCAGAGCGCTGCTGTGCTCCTCAGCGCCAAGCGGAGCATATTAGAGGACAGTAGAGCGCAGATATCGACAGAATAGCAGTGTACAGAGCAAAACTCAACGCAATCATGTCCTACCATATCTGAGCGTAGCATAAGTAAACGTAACGTATCACAAACTGACGTGCTGCCACCGCTATTGCTGGCCTCACGAGATCTCAGTGGAGTATTGTAGAGCAATGTAGAACGGAGGAATCGTCCGAATAGCGGTGCAGAGTACACGAGTAAAAGCTACACCAACCAAACACGAACAACCCTAACATAACCAAACTTAACATTACTCAACCTAACGTGCCGAGAGCACCGTTCCTGTCGTCCACAGAGACAACCAGAGGGCCGTAGCGCGCAGAAGGGCGCAGAAGTCCACAGAATAGCAGTGTCTAGCACAGAAGTCAAAGCAATCCTAGTCTAACACAACGTATCCTAATATGACCATGCGTAGTCTAACTCAAACTAACGTGCCGCGACCACCATTGCTAGCGTGACCAGAGTCGAGCAGAGCATAGTAGAGCAACGAAGAGCGCAGGAATCCAGCGAGTGGCAGCGTATAGCACATAGGTTATAGTTACCCTATCCTAACCTAACCAACTGTAACATTGCCAAACGCAACCAAACTCTACCTAACGCGCCGCCAACAACATTGCTGGCCACCCCAGAGCATAGCAGAAGATATGCGCTGGGAGTAGGGCGCAGAAATCCATAGAACCGCTGTACATAGCACAAGAGTCGAAGCTACTATATCCTAACATAACCAAACGCAATATATCTCATCCTAACGTGCCGAGATCACTATTGCTGCCCTCCCCAGAACTATGTAGAGCGTACTAGAGCATATCAGGGCGCAAAAATCAGCTGCATATCTGTGTAGAGCACAAAAGTCAAAGATATCCTATCCTAACCCAAACAAACCCAACCTAACCAAACGTAACATATCTACCTAACGCGATGCGGCCACTGATTCTGGCATTTCCAGTGCAATGCAGTGCACACTACATCAAAGTAGGGCGCAAAAATCCACTGAAGAGCAGTCTATATCACAAAAGGCAAAGACATGCAGGCCTATCCAAACCAAACATAGCATAACCGAATGCAACATGACTCCACCTAACAACCCTACGCAACTATTGCTCACCTCCACAGAGACAAGCTGAATACACTACAGCATCGTAGATGACAGACGTCTTCGGCACTTCGGTGTATAACCAAAAAGTCAAAGATATCCTTACCTAACCAGACCTAACCTAACAAAGCCAAAAGCTTAACTAAGCGTTGCGTGCCAAGACCGCTATTGCTGTCTTTCCCAGATTCATGCTGAACATATCAGATCACGGCGGAGCTTCGAAATCCACCGAATAGCAGTGTATAGCACAAAAGTCAAAGCTGACCTCTCATAGCCTAGCCAATCGTAACATATTAAAACGTAACCTAACACAACATAACTTGCTGCGATCGCTACTCCTGGCCTCCCGAGTGTCGAGCGCAGTATGGTAGAGCACAGTTGAGCGCGGGAGTACATCGCATTACGGTGCACAGAGACGAATTCAAAGATATCCTAACCTAACCCGAACAAACCGAAAATTAGCAAACGTATTCTGACCCAACCTAACGCGCCGCGGCCAACATTTCATGCCTCGCCGGAGCAAGTCAGAGCATATTAGGTCGCAGTAGTGTGCAGAAATCCATCGAATAGCACCTCACGCCCGAATAGTAGCAGACATCCTCTCCTACCCTAATCAAACGTAACATAACCAAACGTAGCCTAAATCAGACTTTTGTGACGGCACCACTATTACTGGTCTCCCGACAGTCGAGCAGGGTATAGTAAAGCAACGTAGAGCGTAGAAATACGCCGAGTAGCAGCGTATAATACAGAAGTCACACCTAAACCATCCTAACCTGGCCAAACGTAATATAACCAAACGCAACCTAACTTAACCTAACGTGCCAGGAGCGCTGTTGCTGGATTCCCCGGAGCCAAGTAGAATACACTTGAGAACGCTTGAGCGTAGAAATCGACCGCATTGCAGTAAATAGCACAAAAGCCAAAGACATCCTGCCCAAACCTAACCTTACCTAACCGAACAAAACGTACAATAACGCAACCTATCGCGCGGCGGCGGCTATTTAAGGCCTCCACAGTGCAAAGGGGAGCATGCTCGACCGGAGAACTGCGCAGAAATCCGCCGAATAGCAGAGTGTAGCACAAAAGTCAAGGCTACCCTAGCCTGACCTAACCAAACATAGCATAAGCAAATGCATCCTAACTCAACCAAACGTCCCTAGACCACTATTGCTGATCTCCGTAGAGCCAAGCAGAACATGCTAGATCACAGTAGAACGCAGAAATCCAACGAATAGCAACGTATAGCGCAAAAGTCGAAGCCACCATAACCAAACCTAGCTTAACCAAACGTAACGTAACACAAGCTATCGTGTCACAGACACTATCGCTGGCCACCTCAGAGTAGGGTCGAGTACAGTAGAGCAATGTACATCGCAGAAGTCCACTGAATAGCAGTGTGCGGCGCTGAAGTCGAAGTTATCCTCTCTTAACCAAACTAAACGCGACATAACGAAACATAACCAAATCCAACCAATCCTGGCTAGGCCACAATTGCTAGCCTCCCCATCTCCAAACAGAGCATATTGAAGGAGAATAGGGCGCAGGTGAACAAGGTATGGCAGTGTGTCACAGGATTCTCGAAGCTCTTTTAACATAGCCCAGACAAATCTATCCCAACCGAACGTAACCTACCTCAATCTAACGCTCCGAAACCTCTATTGCCGACATACCCGATCAAAGCAGAGCATATTACAGAACAGTAGAGCGCAGAAATCGGCCGAATAACAGTGTATAGCACGTAAGTCAGGTCTACCCTAGGCCCACCTGGCCAAACGTGACACAACCAGACGTACCTTAAATTAATCTGACGTGCCGAGACCAATATTGCTGGAATACCCAGAGCCAAGTAGAATATGCTAGGGCGCAGTAGATTGCAGAAATCCACGGCATTGCAGTCTACCGCAAGAACTCAAGGATGTCCTAACCTGACCCAACCTAACCTGAACTAACCAAACGTAGTCCAACACAACCTAACGCGCAATGGCCACTATTTCCGGCCACCCCACAGCAAAGCAGAACATATTAGCGCACAGTAGAGCGCCGAAGTACTCCGGGCAGCAGTTTACAGCGCAAAGGTGGAAGTTGCCCTAGACTAACATAACCAAACATAACATAACCGAAAGTAATCCAACCCAACTTAAGTGACGAGAGCAGTATTCGATGTATACGCAGATCCAAGTAGAACAAATTAGAGGAGAGTAGAGCTCATAAAAACCTAGAAACGCTGTGTATAGGAGAAAAGTCAAAGATATCCCACACTAACCCAACCTAACTTAAGATAGCTACACGAAATCAGACACAAGCTGTTGTGCAACGACCACTATTACTGGCTTCACGTGAGCCAAGCATAGTATATCAGAGCAATGTACGACGCCGGAGTCACCCGCACATCAGTGTATAGCACAAAAGTTAAAGAAAACCTAACCAAACATAACCAAAGGTAACCTAACCTAACGTAACGTATCCAAATCCATCGTGCCGCAACCACCGTTCCTGGCGCCCACAGAGACAAGTAGAGTGTGATAGATGACAATAGAGCGCAGAAGTCCACCGCATTTCGGTGCACAAGGCGGAAGTCAAAGGTATCCTAACCTAACACAGGCACACCTATCCTAACCGAGCATAACCTAACACAACCTAACGCGGCGCGGCCACTATTTCTGACCTCCCTGGAGCAAAGTAGAGCGCATTAGAACGCAGCGGTGCGCAGAAATCCACCGAATAGCAATTTATAGCGCAAGGGGTAAGCTAACCTCTCCTAACCTAACGAATCGTAACATACACAAACGTAAACTAACTCAACCTAACGTACAGCGGAATCTACTGCTGGCATCCCTAGAGCAGAGCACATTATAGTAGAGCAGAGTAGAGCGCAGGAATCCTCCGAATAGATTTCTATGCCCAGAAAGTAAAGTCTATCCAAACCTAACCCTAACAACCGTAACTCAAACTAACGTGCCTGGACCACTATTGCTGGCCTCCGCAGAGCAAGTAGAATAAACTAGAGGACAGTAGAGCGCAGAAGGCGAACGCTTTCCAGTGTACAACACTGAAGTCAGAGATATCCTAACCTGACGCGGACATGCCTAATATAACCAAAAGTAACATAACTAAACCTGACGTAACGAGACCACAATTGCTGCCCTCCCCGGAGTCGAGCCAATTATAGTAGAGTACAGTGGGTCCCAGAAATCCATAGAATAACAGTCTATGCCAAGAAAGCCAATGCTGTCCAAACGTAACCCGTGCAAACGTAAAATAGCAGAACGATACCTAACGCAAACCAACGTGCCGCTACTGCTGGCTTCCCCAGAGACAAGCGGAACTTGATACAGCACAGTAGAGCAGAGAAGTTCATAGAATTTCTGTGTCGAGCACAAAAGACGAAGCTACCCTAACCTAACCCAACTTAACCTAATCTAATCGATCGTAATCTAACAAAACCTAACGTGCCGCGACCAGTATTGCTGTTCCCACGGGGTTAGGCAGAGCATATTAGAGGGCAGCAGGGCGCAGACGTCCACCTCAATACAGTGTAGAGGACAGAAGTCAAAGATATCCTAACCAAACCCGTACATACCGAACATATCCGAACGTAACATAATTCAACCTATCGCGCTGCGGTCACAATTCCTGGCCTCACCAGAGCGAAGCAGAACATATTAGATCACAGTACCGAGCAGAAGTCCACCGAATAGCAGCTGACAGCACAAAACTAAAAGCTATCCTTGCCTAACCTAAGCAAACATACAACCAAACGTAACGCAACCAAACCTAACGTGTCTAGGCCACTATTGCTGACGTCCGCGCAGTCATTCAGAATATACCAGAGCACAGAAGAGCACAGAAATCCGACGCATTGCCGTGTAAAGCACACATGTCAAAGATACCATAACCTAACATTACCAAACGCAGCTTAACACAACATAATGTGCCGACACCACTATTCCTGTCTTTCCCCGAGCAAAACAGAACACTCTAGAGCAGAGTAGATTGCAGAATCCCTCCGAATGTCAGTGTACAGAGCAACGGTCAAAGCTACCATCTCCTAACCTCACCAATCGCAGCATACCCAAACGTAACCTAGCCCAAACTAACGCGCAGCGACCACTACTGCTGACCTCCGCAGACCTAAGCAGAATATGTAAGAGGATAGTAGAACGTAGAAACAGAACGCATTGCAGTGAATGTCACAATAGTCAAAGATATCCTGAACATATCTAACACAGCACAGCCTAAAGAAACGTAACATAACTCAACCTAACCTACCGCGACCATTACTGCTGGCGCCCCAGAGGTAAGCGGAAAATTATAGATCACGGTAGAGCACAGAATTTAATGGAATATCTATATTGAGCGCAAAAGTCGAAGCAATCCTTGCCTAACCCAACTTAACCTCAACTAACCGAACGTAACCTAACTCGGCTTAATGTGCCGCGAAAAGCATTGCTGGCCTCCCCAGAGCCAAGCTGGGCATATTAGAGCACAGTATATCGCAGAGGTCCACCGAGAAGAAGTGTAGAGCTCAAAAGTCAAATATATAGCGGCCAAACATGACCAAACATATACTGACCGAACGTAGACTAAGGTAATGTAACGTGCCGGAACAACCACTCGTGGCCCTCCCAGAACAAAGCAGAGCATGTTAAAGCACAGTAGAGTACAGATACCCATCGAAAAGCAGTGTACAGCCAAAAGTCAATGCTAGTTCGTTCAAACCTGCCCAAACTTAACATAGCCAAACGTAACCTAACTTAACATAACGACCCGGGCACACTACTTTTGGATCCCCCTGGGCCAATTAGAATAAGCTATAGCACAGCAGAGCGCGGAAATCCGCCGATTGGAATTGCAGAGCAGAGAAGTCGAAGCTATCCTCTCCTAACCTAACCAACCGTTACATAGCCATACGTAACCTGAAACAACATATCGCGCCGTGGTAACTGTTGATGACCTTCCCAGAGCCAAGTTAAAAATATTAGAGCACTGTAGCGTGCAGTGGGCCACCTAATTGCAGACAATATCACTAAAGTTAATGCTATCGTCTCCTAACCTATCCAATCGTAAGGTAACCAAAAGCAACATAACTCAACCTATCGCGCCGCGACGGCTATTGTTGGCATCCGCCGAGCCGAGCAGGGCACATTAGTCGGGAGTAGTACGCAGGAATCCATAAAATGGCAGTGAATATCAGAAAAGTCAAAGCTACCCAAACCTAACCCAAACAAAGGGAACAGAAGCATTCAGCATAACTCAACGTCACGTGCCGAGACGACCATTGCAGGCCTTCCCAGAACGAAGCTGAAAATATTACAACACAGTAGGGCGCAGGAATCCACCTATTAGAACACATAGCGCCAAAGATAATGCTATCCCTTCCTAGCCTAGCCAAACGTAACATAACCGAACGTAATCTAACTAAGCCTAACGTGCCGCGACCATTATTCCTGTCTTTCCCAGGGCCAAGCAGGACACACTAGTGGAGAGCGGAACGCAGAAATCCATTGAATCTCAGTGTATATCAGGAAAGTAAAAGCTACGTAAACCTAACCCAAACTAACAGAACATACTCTAACGTAGCGCAACTCAACCTAACGTGCCGAAAACGCTATTGCTGATACGCCCCCCCCCCGCCACAGAGCCAAGCAGGGCATACTAGAGCACAGTGGAGCGCAGAAATCCCACGTATAGCAGTGTTCAGCAAAAAAGTTGATGCTCCCCTAAACAAACTGAGCCTAACCCAACAGAACCGAACGTAACATGACTAAACATAACGTGCCGAGACAGCAATTGCTGCCCTCCCTACAGCCAAGCAGGACACACTATGCCACAGGAGAGCGCAGAAACCTACCGAATAACAGTGCACAGCATAAATGTAGAGTTATCCTAACCAGACTTAGCATAACCCAGCCTAACCGAACGAAACGTGACTCATTGTAACGTGCAGAGAAGACTGTTGCTGTCCTTCGCAGAGCCTATCTGAACGTATTAGAGCACTGTAGGGCGCAGAAATCCACGCAACAGCAGGCTATGATGCTAAAGTCATACCTACTCTCCCAACTGAACCAATCTTAACGTAACCAAACGTAACATAACTAAAGCTATCGTGCAGCGATCGCTATTGCTGCCCGCCACTGTGCCAAGCAGAACACATTAGTGGAGTGCAGAATGAAGAAATCCATAGGATCGCAGTGTATACCAGAAAAGTCAAAGCTACTCAAACCTAATCCAAACCAACAGAATATCAGCAAACATAGCCTTACTCAACCGAACGTGCCGAAACATCTGTTGCTGCCGCCCCCCCCCAAGATCCTAGCAAGATACACTAGAGCACAGCAGAGGGCAGTAGCCCTCAGAATAGCAGTGCACAACACAAAGTTAGAGCTATCCGGACCAATCTTAGCCTAACCCAACCTAACCGTTCGTAACCTGACTCAACTTAGCGAGCAGATACCACTATTGATATCCTTGCCACAGAAAAGCTGAAAGTGTTAGAGCATCGTAGGGCGCAGGAGTCTACATAATAGCAGGCAATAGCACTAAAGTCGAAGCTACCCTCTCCTAACCTAACCCAGCGTAACATATACAAACGTAACATAACTCAACCTACTGCGGCGGGACCGCTACTGCTGGCGTCGCCAGAACGATGCTGAAAACACTCGTGTAGAGTAGAATGCAGAAATCCATAGAGTTGCAGTGTATATCGAAAGAGTCAATGCTACCCAAACCTAACACAAACCAACGGAACATAACCAATCATAGCCTAACAGAACCTACCGTGCCGAGACCGCTATTGCTGCCCTCCCCAGGGCCACAAAGGTCTTACCACATCTCAGTAAAGCGCAGAAATCCACCGAATAGCAGCGTAGAGCGCAGAAGTCAAAGCTATCCTGACCAAACATTGCCTAAACCATCCCAACCGATCGTAACATGTTCTAACATAAAGGGCCGAGACCACTGTTGCTGGCCTTCCCAGAGCCAAGCTGAAAATATTATAGCACTTTAGTGGCAGGATTCCACTTAATAGCCGGCTATAGTACTGAAGTCGAAGCAGTCCCCTCCTAACCTAACCATCCGTAGCATAACCAAACATAACACAACTAAACCTAATGTGCCGCAGCCAATATTTCTGGCATCCACAGAGTCAAGCGGAACGCGATAGTGGAGAGAAGAACGCAGAAATCCATTTAATCTCTGTCTATATCAGAAAGGTCAAAGCTACCCAAGCGTAACAAAAACCAAGGGAGCATAACCGAACATAGTCTAACTCAACCTAACGTCCCAAGACCGCTATTGTTGCCCTCCGCAGAGCCAAGAAGGACATACTAGAGCACAGTAGAGCGCAGAAGTATAACGAATAGCAGTGTGCAGCACAAAAGTTAAAGCTGTCCTGACCAAACTTGATCGGAACCAACCTAACCGAACATAACACGATTCATCGTAACGAGCCGAGACCACTGATGCTGTCATTGCCACAGCCAAGCTGAAAATATCGGAGCACTGCAAGCCGCAGAAATCCACCGAATAGCAGACTAAAGTACTAGTACTTGTGCCAGTTCTAAAGCCCACGATATCCTATCCTCACGTAAAGAATCGTAACATAACCATACGTATCCTAGCTTACGCTAACGTTCCGCGACCATTCTTTCTGGTCCCCCCGGGGCGAAGCAAAGACATACTAGAGCACAGTAGAGCGCAGGAAACCACATAATTGCAGACTATAGCACCAAAGTCAAAGCTATGATCTCCTAAACTAACCAATCGTTACATATGCAAACGTGACGTAACACAACCTAACGTGCCGCGACCACTATTGCTGTCCACCCAAGAGCCAAACAGAACACCTTCTTGGAGAGTAGAGCGCAGGGATCCACAAAATCGCAGTGTAAGTTAGAAAAGTCAAAGCTACCCAAATCTAACCCAAATCAACAGGACCTACGCAAGCACAGCCTAGCTAAACCTAACGTGCCGAGACCGCTTGCTGCCCATCCCAGAGCCAAGCAGGGCATAGCAGAGCACAGCAGAGCGCAGAAATCCACCGCACAACAAAGTACAGCACAAAGGCTAAAGCTACCTTTGTCAAACTTAGCCTAACCAATCCTAACCGAAAGTAGCATGGCTCATCAAAACGCGCCGAGACCACTGTTGCTAGTCTTGCCAAGGCCAAGCTGAGAACATTAGAGCACTGTAGGGCGCAGAAACCCACCTAGTAACCGACAATAGCACTAAAGTCAAAGCTATCCTCTCAGAACCAAGACAAGAGAAATATAACGAAACGTAAGCTAACTCAACCTAACGCGCCGCGACCACTATTTCTGTCCTCCCCAGAGCCAAGCTGGACATACTAGGGCGCAGTAGAGCGCTGAAATGCACCAAATAGCAGTGTACAGCACAAAAGTTGAAGCTGTCCTGTCCAAGCTAAGCCTTACCCAATCTAACCAAAAGTAATCTGACGAAACTTAACATACCGAGACGACTATTGCTGGCACTCCCAGGGCGATGCAGAAAACATTAGAGCACAGTAGGTTCCAGAAACCCAACTAAGAGAAAGATGTAGCGCTAAAGGCATAGCTACCCTCTCCTAACCTAGTGAATCGTATCATAACCGAACGAACCATAGCTTTCCCTGACGTGATGCGAGCACTAATACTGGCCTCCCCAGAGCAAAGCAGGACATGCTAGAGTGCAGTAGAGCTCAGAAATTCACCTAACAGCAGAGAACAGCACAAAAGTTAAAGACACACCAACCAAACCCAGCCTAACCGAACCTAACCGAGCTTAACATAGCTCAACATAACGTGCCGACAACACAGTACCTGGCCCTCCCGGAGTCAAGCTGAAAATAAAAAAGTACTGCATGGAACAGAAATCCACTTAATAGCAGGCTATACCTCTAAAGTCAAAGCTATCCCCTCCTATCCTTGCAAATCATAACACAACCAAACGTAAGCTAGCACAACATACCGTGCCGCGACCTCTATTTCTGGCCTCCCCAGAACAAAGCAGAGCACACTAGTGAAGAGTAAGACGCAGAAGTCCATAGAATCACGGTGTACATAGGAAAAGTCAATGCTACCCAAGCCTAACCCAAACCAACAGAACATAGCCAAACATAGCCTAACTCAAACTGAGCTGCCGCGCCCACCATTGCTGGCCTCCCCTGAGCCAAGTAGAATACACTAGTAGAGAGTAGGACGCGGAAATCCATAGAATCGCGGTGTATATCAGAAAAGTCGAAGTTGCCCAATCCTCACCCAAGCCAACCGAGCACAGCCAAACAATGCATAACCCAAACTAACGTGAGGAGATCGCAATTGCTGCGCTTCCCATGTCCAAGCAGGACATACTAGAGCACCGTAGGGCGCAGAGGACCACCGAATAACAGTGCACAGCACAAACGTTAAAGCTATCCTGACCAAACTTAGCCTGACCCAACCTAACCAATCGGAGCTTGACTCGACATAACGTGCAGAGGCCACTATAGCTGGCCTTCCCAGAGCCAAGCTGGAAGCATGAGAGTACTGTATTGCGCAGAAATCGACCTAACAGGAGACTATAGCACTAAAGCCGAAGCTACCCTCTCCTAACGGAACCTATCGTAACATAAGCAAACATATCGTTACTCAGCCCAACGTGCCGAGACCGCTATTGCTGGCCTCCCCATCGCTGAGCAGAGCATATTAGAGGAGCATAGAGCGCAGAAGCCATAGAATGCCAGTGTATAGAGCAGAAGTCAAAGATTTCCAAACCGAACCCAAAGAAACCTGATCTAACCAAACGTAACTTAACTCAACATAACGCGCTGCAGCCGTAATCTCTGCTTTCCCCAGTGCAGAGAAGAGGATATTAGATCACAGCAGAGCGTAGAAATCCACCGAATAGCTGCGTATAGCGCAAGAGTAAAAGCTATCAGTGCCAAACACAACCAAGCATAACCAACCGTAACATGACTCAACCCGACGTGCGGCGACCACTATACATGGCGTCCCCAGAGACAAGCAGAATGTGATTGCGCACAGTAGATCGCAGAAATCTTGAGAGCAGCAGCGTGTAGCGCAAAGGTCATTGCTATCCTAACCTAATGTAACGTAACCTAACCAAACCAAAATTATTCTAGCTCCCCACAGACAAGCAGAATGTGATTGCGCACAGTAGATCGCAGAAATCAAGGGAGCAGAAGTGTGTAACGCAAAGGTCATTGCTATCCTAACCTAATGCAACGTAACCTAACCAAACCAAAATTATTCTAGCTCAACCTACCTTGCCGCGACCACTATTGCTGGCCTTCGGAGAGTCGAGCGTAGTATAGTACAGCAACGTAAAGCGCAGAAGTGAACCGGATAGCAGTGCATAGCACGAAGATCAAAGCTATCCTAAACAAAGTTATCCTAATCTGACCAAACCAAACGTAGCATAGCTGAACCAATCGTCGCACGTCCACAATTCATGGCCTTCCCAGAGACATGCAGAACGTATTAGAGCGCACTAGAGCGCACTGGAGCGCAGAAGTCCACCGAATAGCAGTGTATGGCATAAAAGTGTAAGCTATCCATTCATAGCCTAACCAATCGTAACATAACCAAACGTAGCTTAGCACTGAGTAACATGCCGAGACCACTGTTGCTGTCCACCCCAAGACAAGCAGAACATATTAGAGCACAGTAGGGCGCAGAAGTCCGCGGAATAGCAGTGTATAGAACAAAAGGCAAAGCTACCCTATCCTAACCTAACCAAGCCATAACTAGCCGGACGCAGCATAACCCAACATATTCTGCCGCGACCACTATTCCTGACGTCCCGGGCGACAGACAGAGTGCGATTGCGCATAGTAGACCGCAGAAGTCGAAAGAATAAGAGTATGTAGTTTAAAAGTCAGAGCAGTCCCAAACTAACCCAGCATAGCCTGACCTAGCCAAGCGTAATATAACTCAACCGAACCTGCCGTGACCACCATTGATGGCCTCTCAAGAGCCATGCAGAACATATTAGGCGAGAGTAGGGCGTTGAAATCCGTAAAATTGTGGTGTATAGCGGAAAAGTCAAAGCTATCCAAACCTAACCCGTGATAACATAAACAAACCAAACGTAATCTAGCTCAGCCTAACATCTCGCGGCCACATTTTCTCGCTTCGGCAGAGCAAAGCAGAGCATATTAGAGCACAGTAGCGCGGAGAAGTCCACCTAATGCGAGTATATGGCACAGAGGTCAAAGCTATCGCAACCAAACGTAGCCAAACCAAGACTAAACAAGCGTAGCTCGACAAAGCCTAACGTGCCGCGACCGCTACTCCTGGCTTCCGCAGAGGCGGACAGAACGTATTAGATAAGAGTGGAGCGCCGAAATCCATAGAGTGCCAGTGAATAGCAGAAGGGTCAAAGGCATCCATACCTAACCCGTGCCAACGTAACCTAACCAAACGTAACACAGCTCAGCGTATCGTGTCGCGGCAGCTCTATCTGGCCTCCCCAAAGCAAAGCGGGGCATATTACAGCTCAGCAGAGGGCAGGAGTTCGCCGAATAGCATTGCATAGAAGGAAAGTCAAAGCTGTCCTAACCAAACCTACCCTAGACAATCGTACCACGGCCACTGTTGCTGGCATCACGCGAGTCGAGCTGTGCATAGTAGAGCAATTTAAAGTGCCGAAATCAACCGAATAGCAGATTGTAGCATAAAAGTCAAAGCTACCCTGTCCCAAGTTACGCTAGGATAGGGTAGCTTTGACTTTTGGGATGTACACTGCGATTTTATAGATTCCTGCTCTCTACTTTGCACTCATATGCATCGCTTGGCTCTGGGAAGGGTAGCAATAGTGGTCTCGGAATGTTATGATGAGTTATGCTGCGCTTGGTTAGTTTAGGTTAGTTCAGGTAAGGTTTGGGTATATCTGGCTATTGTGCTGTACACTGTATTGCGGCGAATTTCTGCGCCCTACTGTTCCCTAGTATATTGTGCTTGGCTCTGGGGATGCCAGCAACAGTGGTCTCGCCACGTAAAGTTGAATTATGTTACGTTAGGTTATATAAGGTTTTGCCTCGTTACGAGAGGGCAGCTTCGATTTTTGCGCTGTACACTGCCATTCGGATAATTCCTGCGCTCTATATTGTTCTAGTATGCTTTGCTTGACTCTGGGGTGGCCAGCAGTAATGGTCTCGGCACGTCTGGTTCAGATATGTTACGGTTGGTTACGTTACACTTGGATATGTTAGTGCAGGATAGCTTTGACTTTTTTGCTATACGCAGCTATTCGGTGGATTTCTGTGTCCTACTATGTTCTACTTGGCCGTGGGTAGGCCAGTAATGTTCCGCGCAGGACGTTATGTTGAATTAGGCTACGTTTGGTTAGGTCAGCATAGATGAGGTTATGTTAAGATATCTTCGACTTTTGTGCTATACACTGCGACATGGCGGATTCCTGCGCTCTGCTGTGCTCTAGTGCATTCAGCTTGGATCTCGGGATTACAGCAATTGTGTCCTCGGCACGTTAGTTTGAGACGGGTTACGTTTGGTTATGTGACGGTTGGCTATGTTTGGGTAGGATATCTTTATCTTTTGTGCTATACACTGCTATTCGGTGGATTTCTGCACTTTACTCTCATCTAGCATGTTCTGCAAGGCACCGTGGACTGCAGCAATATGCGTCTCGTCGCGGTGGTTGAGTTATATTTCGTTTGGCTACGTTACGTTTGGTTAGGTTAGGACAGGATATCTTTGACTTTTGTGCTGTACACTGCTGTTCCACGGCTCTGTGCGCTCAACTGTCCACTAGTATGTTCTGCTTGGCCCTCGGGAGGCCAGAAGTGGTTATCTCGGCACGTTCCTTTCGGTTAGGCTACGATTTGTTAGCTTGGGCTCGGTCAGGTAGGTATGGACATATTTGACTTTCGTTCTATACGCAGCAATGCCGAGGATTCCTGCGCACTACCGTGCTCTAGAGTAGTCTGCTTTTCCCTGTGGGAGATATCAATGGAGGTCTCGTGATGTTAGGTTGAGTTAGGCTTCGTTTGGTTACATCTCGTTTGATGAGGTTAGTATGGGATAGTCTAGACGTCTGTGCTATAACCTGCTATCATCCGATTTCAACGCCCTACTGCTTTATAATATTTTCTGCTTTGGTCTGGGTATGGGCCAACAGTAGTGATCTCGGCGTGTTAGGTTTAGTTATGCTACGTATGCATATGACAATTTTGGATGTGTTAGGATGGAATATCTTAGTCTTTGTGCCATTCAGCGTTATTCGGTGAATTTCTCCTCTCCGCTGCGCCCTCATACGTTCCGCATGGCTCTGGAGCAGCCAGTAATAGCGGTATCTTCACGTTAGTTTCAGTTATGTTATGTTAGGTTATGTTAGGTTAGGCTAAATTTGGATATGGTAGTTATGACTTTCGCGCTGTACACTGTTATACGGGGGACTTCTGTGACCTACTGTGCTCTACTACATTCTGCTTGGCGGGGGGAGGCCAGAGGCAGTGGTTTCTGCGCGCTATGTTGAGCTATGCTACGTTAGGATTGGTTAGGTTGTGCCAAATTATGATTGGGTGTCTAAGGCTTTTAAGCTATTCACCACAGTGCGGTGAATTTCTGCGCTCTTCTGTGTTCTAGCAAATTCTGCTTTTCCCTGTGGAGGCCTGCAAAAGCAGTTACGGCGTGATAGGTCGTGTCAGGCTCCGTTTGTACGTGTTACGTTTGGCTACGTTAAGAAACGCTCTTTTCACCTTTGTGCTGTACACTGATATTCGGTGGATTCCTGCGATCTAATGTGCTATATTATGCCCTGCTTGGCTCCCGGAAGGCCAGAAATATCGTTCTCGTCACGTCTTGCTTAGTTCCACTACGTTTGGGTTGGTCATGTAACGACAGGTTAGGTCAGGGTCGGTCTGACTTGCGCTGTTCACTGCAATGCGTTGGATTTCTGCGCATTACTGTGCCCTGGTGCATTCCGCTTGTCTTTGTGGAGGCCAGCCATAGTGGTGTCGTCGTGTTCGGTTGAGTTAGAATACCTTCCGTTGGATTAGGTTAGGTTAAGCTTGGTCTGATTAACATAGGCTTTCGTGCTATACACTGTTATTTAGAGTGTTCCTGCGCTGTACTCTGCTCTACTATATTATGCTGAGCCCTGGGAATGCCACCAATAGTGACCGCGGCAGGTTACGTTGTGGTAGGCTGCGTTTGGTTAGGCTATGCTAGCGTGGGTTCGTCTGGATAGATAAGACTTTTGTGCTCTACACTGCGATTCTATGAGCCTCTGCGCCCTAATGCCCCCTAGTTAGTTCTGCTCAACTCTGGGAGGCCTGCAATAGAGGTCAGGGTACGTTAGGTAGAGTTATGGTAAGATTGGATATATTAGGAGAAGATAGCTATCTCTTTTGCGCTATACACTGCTGTTCTGTGGGCTTCTTCGCTATAATGTGATCTAATATGCTCTGCTTGGCACTGGGGAGTCCAGTAATTGTGGTCCCAGCACGTAAGGTTGAGCAAGGTTACGTATCGTTTGTTTAGAGTAGGTAGGCTCTGTTAGGATTTCTTTGACTTTTATGATATAGACTGCTATTCGGTGGATTTCTGTGCTCTGCATTGCTCTATCATTCTCTGCACGACTCTGGCGTGGCGAGCAATGGTAGCCGTGGCACGTTAGGTTGAGTTAGGTTACGTTTTGTAAGGTTATGTTAGGTTAAGTTTGCACAGGATAGCTTCCACTTTCGTGCTGTACACAATTATCCGGCGGGTTCTTGGGATCTACTGTGCTCTACTGAATTCTGCTTTGCTCGTTGCAGTCCGGCGGCAGTGGTCGTGGCACGCTGTCTTGGGTTACCCTAGGCTTGGTTTGGTTAGGTTAGGTCGTGTTATGTTAGGGTACCTTCGACACTTGTGCTATTCGCTGCAATGCGGAGAGTTCCTTCGAACTGCTGTGCCCTGGTGTACCCTACTTGCCTCTGTGGATGTAAACAATAGTTGTCTCGTCATGTACGGTTGAGTTATGTTACGCTTGGATGTGTTACGCTTGGATAGCTTAGGATAGGCTACTCTGACTTTTGTGCTTCACACTGCTCTTACTTGAGTTTCTGTGATTTCCTTCACTCTACTGCATTCTGCTTGGCTCTGGGGATGCCAGGAGCAGTGGTCGCGACACGTCATGTTGAGACATGCTACGTTCGGTTAGGTTAGCTTAGGTCTGGTTAGGTTAGCATACCTATGGCCTTTGTGGCTTATACTGCAATGCGGTGGATCTCTGCGCTCTAATGTGCACTAATATGCTTTACTTGGCTCTGGGGTGTCCAGAAATATAAGTCTCGTTACCACATGCATAATTACACTACGTCTGGATAGGTTAGGTAAGGCCAGGTTATGTCAGTGTATGTCTGACCCTTGTGCTGTACGCTGGAATGCGGTGGATTTCGGCGCCCCGCTGTGCTCTACCATATCCTACTCGGATGGCGGGAGGCCAGAAATAGTGGTCTCGGCACGCTAGGTACAGTTAGGCCACGTTTCGCTGTGTTACGAATGGTGAGGTTAGGAAGGCACAGCTTGGACGTTTGAGTTGTACACAGTTTTCCGCGAATTTCTGCGCTCTACTGTGCTCCAGGATATTCTGCTTAGCTCTGGGGATGCCTGCAGTAGTGGTCTCGGTACGTCTGGTTGTGCTTATGTACGTTTGCTTATGTTGCGCTTGGCTATCTTTGGATATAGTGGCCTAGAGTTTTGTGCCATACGCTGATATTCGGCGGATTTCTGTGCCATAATGTGCTCTAATATGCTCTGCTTGTCTGTACGACGACCATCAATAGCTTTCGCTGCACGCTACTTTGAGTTAGACAACGTTTGGTTAGGTTAGGTTAGGTCAGGTTAGGTTAGGACATCTACGGCTTTTGTGCTGTACACGGCTATTCGGATGATCTCTGCGATCTAGTGTGTTTTGATATGCTCCGCTTATTTCTACGTAGGCCATCAATAGCGGCAGCCGCACATTACTTTGTGTTGTGCTGCGTTTGATATGGTTAGGATATGCCAGGTGTGGTCACGGTGTCCTCGACTTTTATGCTATACGCTGCTATTCGCTGCATTTCTGCGCTCAACATTGCTCTGTTATACTCAGCTCGACTCAGGGGTTGCGAGAAGTAGCGATCGCGGAACGTTACGTTGAGTTATATTACGTTTGGTTAAGTTAGATTAGGCTATGTTTAGTCAGTGTAGCTTTGACTTTCGTGCTGTACCCTGTTGTTCGGTGGATTTCTGTGATATACATTGCTCTACCACATTCTGCTAGGCTATGGGGAGGCCAGCTATAGTGGTCTCTGCATGTTATGTTGAGCTAGGCTACGTTTGGTTAAGTTCGGTTTGGTCAGGTTGGGTTCATATATCTTTAACTTTTTTGCTGTACACTGCAATGCGGTGGATTACTGCCCTCTACATTTCTCTACTATTCACAGCCAGACTATGGTGAGGCGATCAATAGCTGCCGTGGCACCTTAGGTTGCGTTATGTTACATTTGGTTAGGTTTGGTTAGGCCAGGTTATGCCAGGATAACCTCGACATTTGTAACATGCACTGAAATTCGGTGGGTTTCTGCGCTCCACACTGCTCTACCACAATATGTCCGACTATGGAGGTGAGCAATATCGGACATGGCACGTTAGTTTGTTTCAGGTTACGTTTGGTTAGGTCAGGTTAATTGATGTATGGCTATGATAGCTTTGACTTTCGCGCTACACACTGTTATTCAGTGTATTTCTGTGGTCTACTGAGCTCTAGTACATTCTGCTTTGCACCGGGGATGCCAGGAGCGGTGGTCGTGGCACGTCATGTTGGGTTATGTTACGTCTGGTTAGCTTAGGATTGGCTACCTTTTTTTCGCTATACACCGCTCGAACGTACGTTCCTGCGCTCTAATGTGCGCCAATATGCTCTGCTTGTCTATGAGGTGGCCAGTAGTAGTGGTCCCTGGACGTTAGGTTGATTAAGCTAACGTTTCGTTAGGTTAGGTTAGGATTTCTTTCCCTTTTGTGCTATATGCTGCTATTCAGAGGGTTCCTTCGCTCTGCATTGCTCTACTATACTCTGATCGACACTGTGGAGACGAGCAATAGTGGTTGCGGCACGTCAGGCCGTGTCAGGGTACGTTTGGTATGGCTAGGTTAGGATACGCTGCTTTGACTTTTGTACTATACTCTGCTGTTCGGTGTATCATTGCGCTCTTCTTTCCTCTAATATGCTCGTTTTGGCTCTGGGGTGGCCAGTAATAGAGTTCTCGGCACTCGAGTGTGTGTTATGTTTTGTTTCGTTAGCGTGGGTTAGGAAGGTTTGGTTAGGGTTTCTTTGACCCTTGCCCTGCAAACTGCTCTTCGGTGGATTTCTGCGTTCTACATTGCTCTAATGTACTCTGCTCGACACTGTGGAGTCGAGCGATAGTTGTCGCGGCACGTTACGGTGTGTTAGGTTATGTCTGGTTAGGTTAGGGTAGGTTATGTTTGGTAAGTGTCGCTCTGTCTTTCGTGCTATACACAGTTGTTCGCCGGACTACTGCGCTTTAATTTGCTCTAACATGCTCTGCTTGGCTCTACGTAGGCCATCAACAGCGGTCGTGGCACGTTATGTTGAGTTAGACTACGTTTGGTTTGGGTAGGTTAGGTCAGGTTAAGTTAGTATGTCTCTGACTTTCGTGCTCTACACTGCAGTGCGGTGGATATCTGTGCTCCACTGTGATCTGGTATTTTCTGCCTGGCTCTGTGGGGGCCGGCAATAGTGATCTCGGCACGCTAGTTCGAGTTACGTTACGTTCCTTTATGTCTCGATTGGTCAGGTTAGGATAGGGTATATTAGGCTTTTGCGGCATACACTGCTATCAGGTGGATTTTTGCACTCTTGTCTGCTCTAATATGTACTGTTTGGCTCTGGGGTTGCCAGTAATGATGGTCTCGGTACTTTATGTAGAGATAGGTTCCGTTTCGTTAGGTTGGTTTAGGATGGCATGGTCAGGGTCTCTAAATGCTTGCGCTGTACACAGCTATACGGTGGATTTCTGCGCTCTAATGTGCTCTCACAAGCTCTGCTTGTCTCCACGAGGGCCATCAATAGCGGTCGCGGCTCGTTATGTTGAGTTATGCTACGTTTGGTTCGGTTTGGTTATGACAGGTGAGGTTAGGTTATCTTCGACCTTTGTGCTTTACACAGCTATTCGGTGGATCTCTGCGATTTAAATTGCTCGACTATGCCATGCTCGACACTGAGGAGGCGAGCAATGGTGGTCACGGCACGCTACCTTGAGTTAGTTTATGTTCGGCTATGTTAGGTTAGGTTGTGCTTGGTAATTCTTGGTTTGGCCTTCGTAATGTGCACTGTTGTTCCGTGGATTTCTGTGATCCAGTCTGCTCTACTACATCATGATTGGTCCTGAAGGTGCCAGGAGTAGTTGTCGCGGCACGTTATGTTCGGCTATGCTACGTTTTCTTTTAGGTTAGGTTGTGTCAGGTTAGGTTAGGTTATCTTCTACTTTTTTGCTGTACACTGCTGTTCGGTGGATTTCTGCGCACTACGTTGCTCTACTATACTGTGCTCGACTATGGGGATGCGAGAAATAGTGGCCGCTACGCGCTGGGCTTGGTTGTATTACGCTTCGTTTTGTTAGGTTAGGTTATCTTCGGCTTTTCTGCTATTCACTGAAATGCGGTGGATTTATGTGCTATACTGTGCTATGAAACATTCTTCTTTTCTCTGTGGAGGTGGGCAATGGTGGTCTCGTCATGTAAGGTTGAGCTATGTTACGTTTGGCATGCCACGTTTGGCTATGTTGGAATATGCTACATGGACTTTTGTGATTTGCACTGCTTTTCGGTGGATTTCTATGATGTACAGTGCTATACGGTATTCTGCTTTGTTCCGGGGAGGCCAGGAGCAGTGTTCGCGACACGTCATGTCGGGTTATGCTGCGTACGGTTAGTTTAGATTAGGTCATGTTATGTTAGTATATCTACCTATTATGTGCTATTCACTGCATGGCGCTGGATTTCTGCGATCTACTGCGCCCTAGTGCATGCTGCTTTTCTCTATGGAGGCCAGGAATAGTGGTCTCGTCGTGGTAGGTTGAGTTAGGCTACGTTTGGATGTGTTACGTTTGACAAAATTAGGATAGGCTACTTAGACCTTTGGGCTATACATTGTTATTTGGTGGATTTCAGCGCTCTAGTGTCCTCTAGTATGCTCCTCTTGGCTCTGGGGAGGCCAGAAGCATTGGACTCGTCACGTCATGCTTAGTTACACTACGTTTGGATAGGTTAGGTAATGTCCGCTTAGGTCAGGGTATGTCTGACTTTTGTGCAATACACTGCAGTGCGTTGGGTTTTTGCGCTCTACTGTGCTCTGATATGCGTTGCTGGGCTCTGGGGCGGGCAGTAATAGTACCCAGCACTTTTGCTTGAGTTAGGTTACGTTCCGTTGTGTTAGGTTATAATTGCTTGGTTAGGATTTCTTTGACATTTGTGCTATGCACTGCTGTACAGAGGATGTCCGCGCTCTACATTGCTCTACCACACTCCGCTGGACTCTTGGGAGGCGAGCAATAGTGGTCGTGGCACGTTATGTTGTGTTGGATATTACCACACTCCGCTGGACTCTTGGGAGGCGAGCAATAGTGGTCGTGGCACGTTATGTTGTGTTGGGTATGTTTGGTTAGGTAAGGTTAGGTGAGGTTTGGTTAGGTAAGGTTAGGTGAGGTTTGGTTAGGATGACTTGGACTTCCGTGCTGTACACTGCTTTTCGGTGGATTTCTGTGATCTACAGCCCTCTACTGTATACTGCTTCACTATGGGGAGGCCAGCAATAGTGGTCTCGGCACGCTAGGTTGAGCTTGGCTACGTTGGGTTGTGTTAGGCTAGCATAGTGGAGACTTTTGTATTATACGCTGCTATCCGCGGATATCTGCGCCCTACTGTGTTCCAATATTTTCTGCTTGTCTATGGCTAGGTCAACAATAGTGGTCTCGGCACGTTAAGCTGGTTTATGTTATGTTTTGCTAGGTTAGGTTATGTCAAGCTCGGTCACGTTGTCTCTGACTTTCGTGCTGTACACTGCTGTTCGGCGCATTGCTGCACTGGACTGTGCTCCGCTATATTCTGCTTGGCCTTGGGGAGACAAGCAAAGGTCGCGGCTCGTTATATTGTGTTAGGCTACGTTTGACAATGTCATGTTAGGCTGTGTTTGGTAGGGATGTCTTCGCCTTTCACGCTATGCACTGTTATGCGGCGGTTTCTTGCGATCTACTGTGCTGCACTATATTCTGCTTGGCTCTGTGGAGCTCGGTAGCAGTGGTCGCGTGACGCTCTGTTGATTTACGCTACGTTCGTTTGGGTTAGGTTAGGTTGGGTTATGTTAGGATATCCACGACTTTTGTGCTGTTCGCGGCAATGCGGAGGATCTCAGCGCTATACTCTCCTCCGGTACATTCCTGTTGTCTCTGTGGTGACGAGAAATGGTGGCCTCTTCAAGTTAGGTTTAGTTACGCTGCGTTCGTACATGCCACGTTTGGATAAATTAGAATATGCTACTTTGACTTTTGTGCTATTCACTGTTGTTCGGTGGATTTCTGCGCTCCAATGTGCACTTATATGATCAGCTTGGCTCTGAGGTGGCCAGGAATATTGTTCTCGCCACGTCATGCTGGTTTACACTACGTATTGATAGGTTTGGTGAGGTCAGGTTGGGTCAGGTTATATCTGCCTCTTGTACTATACACTGCAATGAGGTGGATTCCTGCGCCCTGCTGTTCTCTAGTATATTCTACTCGGATCTGGGGCGGCCAGCGATAGTGGTCCCGGCACGATAAGTTGGGCTTGCCTACACTTCCTTATGTTTTGTTTTGTTAGGTTAGGACAGGCTACTTCGTCTTTCTTGGTGTACACCGCTATTCGGTGTATCTCTGCGATCGAATGTGCTCTAATAAGCTATTCCTATCGCTGGGTAGGCCAGCAATATTGGTCTCGTCACATTATGTTGGGATACACTACGTTTGGATAGGTTAAGCTGTGTCAGGTTAGGTCAGGATTTGTTTGACTTTTGTGCTATATACTGCAATGCGGTGGAATTCTGCGCCATGCTGTGCTCTACTAAAATCTGCTTGTCTCTGGGCAGGCCAGAATTAGTGGTCTTGGCACGATAGGTTTTTTTGTGCTACGTTCCTTTAAGTTACGTATGGTGAGATTAGGCTGGGATGGTTTAGACTTTAGTGCTATTAAGAGCTACCCGCGGATTTCTGCGCTCTACTGTGCTCCAGTATATTCTGCTCGGCTCTGGGGATGCCAGCAGTAGTGGTCTCGATACGTTAGGTTGTGCTTAGGTACGTCTGCTTATGTTACGTTTGGTTAAGTTTGGATAAAGTAGCCTAGGATTTTGTGCCATATGCTCCTATTCCGTGGACTTCTGAGCCCTACCGTGCGCTAATATTTCCTGCTTTGCGCGGTGGCGGCCAGTATTAGCACTCTCGGCGCATCAGCTTGTGTTAAGTTACGTTTCGTTAGGTTAAGTTAGGAAGGCTTGGTTAGGATTTCTTTGACTTCTGTGCTATGCACTGCTATTCTGCGTATGCCCGCGCTCTACATTGCTCTACTATATTCCGCTCGACTCTGGGGAGACGACCAATAGGTGTCGTGGCATGTTAGGTTGAGTTAAGTTATGTTTGGTTAGGAAAGGTTAGGTAATGTTTGGTTAGGATGAGTTTGACTTTCATGCAATCCGATGGATTTCTGTACTCAGCATTGTTCTACTATACCCTGCTCGTCTCAGAGGGTCGAGCAATAGTGGTTCTGGCTCGTTACGTTTAGTTATGTTACGTTTGGCTGTGCTTGGTTTTGTTAAGTTTGGTGAGGATATCCTTGACTCTCGTGCCATACACAGTTGCTCGGTGTATTTCTGTGATATACTGTGCTCTAATACATTCTGCTTTGCTCCGTGGAGGCCAGGAGCATCGGCAGCGTCACGTTACGTTGAGTGATGCCACGTTCTGTTAGGCTAGTTTGGGTTAGGATATCTTCGCCTTTTGTGATATTCACTACAATGCTGTTGATTTCTGCGAACAACTTCTCCCTAGTACATTTGGCTTGTCTCTGTGGGGGCGAGCGATAGAGGTCTCGTTCTGTCAGGTTCAGTTTGGTTTCGTTTGTTTGCGCTCCGTTTGGCTATATCAGGATAGGCTACTCTGGTTTTTGTGCTGTACACTGCGATTCGGTGGATTTCTGCTCTACAATGTGCTCTAGCATGCTCTGCTTGGCTCAACAAAGGTAATCAATATCGGTCGCGGCAAGTTACATTAAGTTATGCTACGTTTGTGTAGGTTAGTTATGCAAGGTTAGGATAGGTTATGCCCTAATTTAGTGCTCAACATAGCCCTAATATACTCTGATTGACTCATGGGAGGCAAGCAACTGTGATCGTGGCACGTTACGTTGAGCTACGTTACGTTTGGTTAGGCTAGGTTATGTTATATTTGGTCAGCATAGCTTTAAATTTGCTGCGATACACTGATATTCGGTGGATGTCTATGGTATACCTTGCTCCACTATATTCTGTTAGGCTATGTAGTGACGAACAGCAGTGGTCGCGGCACGTTACGATGAGTCGAGCTACAGTCTGTTAGGTTGGGTTAGACTACGTTTGGCAAGGGTAGCTTCAACTTTTGTGCTGTACATTGCTACTCGGTGGATTTCTGCGCTCTACTGTGCTCTAGTACGACCTGCCTGGATCTATGGATGGCAGCAATAGCGGTGTCGGCACGTTCGGGTGTGTTAGGTTATGTCTTGTTATGTTACGATTGGTTATGCTAGGAGTGGGTAGCTTTGACTCTATCGCCGTAGTTCGCAGTTATGTGGATTTGTGCATCCTGCGGTGCTCTATTTTTCTCAGCTTTGCTCTGAGAAGGCCAGCAATACTGATCTCGGCACGTTATGTTGAGACAGGTTACGTTAGGTTAGGTTGAGTTAAGCTAAGTTTGGTAAGGATAGTCATAACTTTTGCGCTGTACACTGCTATCCGAAGGACTAGTGCGCTCTACTGTGCTCTAGTAGGCCCTGCTTGGCTCTGGTTAGGGCAGCAATATCGGTCTCGGCACGTTAATTTGAGTTAGGCTATGTTTAGCTATTTTCTGTTGGCTTGGATTGTGTCTGGGTAGCATTGACTTTTCTGATATACACTGCGATTCTATGGACTTCCGCGTTCTACCCTCCACTAATGTGATCTGCCTGGCGCTCCGGAGGCCAGTAATAATGGTCGCAGCACGTTAGGTTGAGTTACGTTACGCTTGGTTATTTTACGATTAGTGCCTATGAGAGCATATATACGACTTCATCCCCATAGTCTGCTATTGGGTGGATTCCTGCGCCCTACAGCGCTCTAATGCTTTCGGGTTGGCTCTGGGAAGGCCAGCAATAGTGGCCACGGAACGCTACGTTGGGACATGTTACGTTCTACTATGTTGGGTTGTGCTAAGCATTGTAGGAATAGCCCCATCTTTTGTACCCTGCATTGCTATTCGGCGGACTTCTGCCATTTACTATACTCTAGTATGTCCTGCTTTTCTCTGCCGACGGCAGCAGTAGCGGGCTCGGCACGTTAGTTGGAGTTAGGCTATACTTGGTTGTGTTCTGATACTTCGGGTTAGGCTTGGATATCTATGTCTTTCCTGATACACATCTCGATTCCCTGTATTTATGCGTTCTGTGCACCACTAATGTGCTCTGCTTGACTCTGTGCAGGTCAGCAATAGTCTTCGCGGCACGTCAGGTTGAGTTAGGTTGCGTTCGGTTAGGTTAGGGGAGGATGGCTTTGGCTTTGATGCTATATACCTCTATTAGGTGGATCCCCGCGCCATACGGTGCTCTAATATTTTCAGCTTGGTTCTGGGGAGGCCAGCAATGACAGTCTCGGAAAGTTATGGTGAGTCAGGTTGCGTTCGGTTCGGTTGGGTTAGGCTAAGTTTGGTTAGGATAGCTTCATGTTTTTTGCTGCACACTGCTATTCGATGGATTTCTGCGATCTACTGCGCCGCAGTGCGTCCAGCAAAGATCTGCTGAGAGCAGCAATAGCGGTCTCGATACGTATGGCTGAGTTAGACCGTGTTTGGTTATGTTCCGTTGGTTTGTGCTAGGTTTGGGTAGCTCTGACTCTTCTGATATACAATGCGATTCTAGGGATTTCTGCGCACTACTCTCCACCAGTGAGTTTTACTTGGCTCTGCAGAGGAAAGCAGTAGTGGTCGCGGCACGTTAGGCTGTGTTAGGTTACGTTCGGTTATGTTAAGGTTGGTTTGGTTAGGAGAGGGTAGCTTTAACCTTAGTCTCATAGTCTGATATTAGGTGGATTTCTGCGCCCTAATACGCTGCAATATTTTCAGCTTGCCTTTGGGATGGTCAGCAACAGGGGTCGCGGTGCGTTACGTTGTGTCATGTTACGTTCGGTTAGGTTATGCATGGCAAAGTTCGGTTAGTTTAGCTTCACCGATTATACTGCGCACTACAATTCGGTGGAATTCTGCGCTCCACTGATCTCTAATATGCCCTGATTGGCTCTGGGGAGGGCAGCAATATTGGTCTCGGTACGTTAGGTTCAGTTATGATACATTCTGCTATGTAACGATTGCTTAGGTTAGGGGAGGGTATCTTTCACTTCAGTGCTATAGTATGCTATTTTGTGGACCTCTGCCCCCTACTCTGAACCAACATTTTCAGGTTGGCTATGGGAATGCCAGCAATAGTGTGTCTCGGCACGTTGTGTTGTGTCAGGTTACGCTTTTTTAGGTTCGGTTAGGCAAAGTTTGGGTAGGATAGCTGTAACTTTTGTGCCGTACACTGCTATTCGGTGGACCTTTGCGCCCTGCTGTGCCCCAGTTTGTCCTGCTTAGGTCTGGGGAGGGCGCAAATGGCTTTCTCCGCACGTCAAGTAGAGTTAGGCTATGTTTCGTTATATTCTGTTGTCTTGGATCAGGCTTACGTAGTTTTGACTTGTCTGATATACACAACGATTCTATGGATTTCTGCGTTCTACTCTCGACTAACGTATTCTGCTTGGCTCTGTGGAGACCAGCAATAGCGCTCGCAGCACGTTCGGTTGAGTCAGGTTACGTTTGGCTATTTTACGGGTGGTAAGATTAGGAGGGTATAGCTTTGACTTTAGCACTATAGTCTGCTGTTAGGTGGATTTCTGGGCCCTACAGTGAACTATCATTTTCAGCTTGGTTCTGGGAAGGTCAGCAACAGTGTTCTGTGCACGTCTCGATGGGTCGCGGTACGCTCGGCTAGGTTGGGTTAGGCTAAATTCGGTTAGGATACCTTCAACTATTGTATTGTGCACTTCTGTTCCGTGGATTCCTGCGTTCTACTCCGCTCTAGTGAGTCCTCCTTGGCTCTGGGGAGGGCGGCATTTGCGGTCTTGGCACGTTATGTTGCGTTACACTATGTTTGGATGTGCTCTGTTTGCTTCGGTTAGGCTTCAGTAGCTTCGACTTTTCTGATGTAACTGCGATTCTATGGACTTCTGTGTTCTCCTGTCCACTAATGTGTTCTGCTTGGCTCCTGGAGGCCAGAAAGAGTGGTAGAGGCTTGTTAGCTTGAGCTATGTTACGTTTGGTTATGTTGCGGTTGGTTTGGTTAGGCGGCGATAGCTTTGACTTTAGTGCTATATTCTGCTATTAGGTGGACGCCTGCGCCATACGATGCTCTAATATTTTCAGCTTGGCTCTGGGAAAGCCAACAATAGTTGTCTCGGCACGTCATGCTTTGTCAAGTTACGTTCGGTTACGCTAGGGTAGACTAAGTTTGGTTAGGATAGCTTCACCTTCTGTGCTAAACACAGCTATTCGGTGGACTTCTGCGCTCTGCTGTTTGGTATTACGTCCTGCATGGCCCTTGGGGTGGGGGGCAACAGCTGTCTCGGCAGGTTCGTTAGAGTTAGGCTACGATTGTCAATGTTATGTTGGTTTTGGCCAGGTTTGGGTAGCTTTGACTATTCTGATATTCTCTGCGATTCCATGGACTTCCGCGTTCTACTCTCTGCTAACGTTTTCTGCCTGCCTCTAGGGTGGCCATTGATAGCTGTCGCGACACGTTAGGTTGTGTTAGATTGCGTTTGGTTATCATACGATTGGATAGGTTAGCAGAGGGTAGCTTTGACATTAGTGCTATAGTGTGCTTTTCGGTGGATTTCTGCGATCTACTGCGCTCCAGTACGTCCTGCTCGACTCTGGGGAGGGCAGCAGTAGCGGTCTCGGGAAGTTAGGTTGCGTTAGGCTATGTTTGGTTATCCTCCGTTCGTTTGGGTTATGTTCGGGTAGCTTTGATTATTCTGATATACGCTGCGATTGTAAGTACTTCTGCCTTCCGCTCTCCAGGAACGTGCTCTGCTTGCCTCTGTGGAGGCCAGCAATTATGTTCGCGCTACGTTAGGTTCAGCTAGCTTACGTTCTGTTATGTTACAAACGTATACGCTAGGTGACGGTATCGTTGGCTTTATTGCTATAGTATGCTATTAGGTAGACTTCTGCGCCCTACTGTGCTCTAATGTTTTCAGCTTGGCTCTGGGATTGCCTGCAATAGTTGTCTCGCCACATTATTTTTGGTCAGGTTACGTTCGGTTAGGTTGCGTTAGGCTAAGCTTCGGCAGTATACCTTTAGCTCTTATGCTGTACTCTGCTATTCGGTGGATTTCTGCGATCTACTGTGCTCCAGTATGTCCAGCTTGGCTCTGGGAAGTGCAGCAATTGCTGTCTCGACAAGTTAGTTTGAGTTGGGCCATGTTTGGTTATGTTCTGTAGGTTCGGCTTAGGTTTGGGTAGCTTTGACCTTTCCGGTGTACACTGCGGTTCTATGGATTTGTGCGTTCTGCTCTCCACCAATGTGTTGTTCTTCGCTCTTGGGAGGCCAGCAATTGTGATCGCCGCACTATAGGCCGAGTTAGGTTACGTTTTGTTATGTAACGATTGGTTAGGTTAGGAGAAGATAGCTTTTACTTTGGTGCTGTATCCTGCTAGTAGGTGTCTTTCTGCTCCCTGCAGTGCTCTAATATTTTCAGCTTCGCTTTGGGAAAGCCAAAAATAGGGGTCTCGGCAGGTTATGTTGTGTCAGGCTACGTTTGGATAGGTCGGCATGGGCTATGTATGGGCAGGGCAGCTGTAACTTGTGTGCTGTACTCTCCTGTGCAGTGGATTTCTGCCCTTCATTGTGCTCTTCTACGTCCTGCCGTGATCTATGGAGGGCAGCAATTGCTGTCTCGGATCGTTAGGTTGAGTTATGCTACGTTTAGTTATATTCTGTGGGTTTGGGTTAGGCTTGTGTTGCTTTGACTTTCAGATGTGCAATGCGATTCTGCTGGTTTCTGCGTTCTACTACCCGCTAACGTGTTCTGCTTTGCTCTTGGGAGGCTAGCAATAGCGGTTGTCTCCCTGCAGTGCTCTAATATTTTCAGCTTCGCTTTGGGAAAGCCAAAAATAGGGGTCTCGGCACGTTATGTTGTGTCAGGCTACGTTTGGATAGGTTAGGTTAGGTTAGGTTAGGATGGCTTTGACTTTTGTGACATGCAATGCTATTCGGGGGGTTTCTGCGATATACTCCGCTCTAATATGCCCTGATTTGCGCTGGGAGTACAGTAATTGTGGTCTCGGCACGTTCGGTTGTGTTATGCTGCGTTCGGTTTGGTTACGTTTGGATTGGATAGGATTGGGTAACTTTGGATTCTGTGCTATACACTGCTATTCGGTTGATTTCTGCGCTTTTCATTGCTCTACTATACTCTGCTCGACTCTAGGGAGACGAGCAATAGTTATGGCGGCACCTAAGGTTTAGTTATTCTACACTTAGTTAGATAAGGTCAGAGCGCCTTTGACTTTGTGCTATACATTGCTGTTTGCTGGCTTTATGCGCTCCACTGCGTTGTACTATACCCTGCTCCGCTCTGGGGAGGCCAGCAAATGAGTCCATGGCACGATAGGCTGCGTTATGCTGCGTTTGGTAACGTTGCGGTTGCTCCGGCTAGGATAGGATAGCTTGACTATGTGCTATATGCCTTCATTCGGAGGATTTCGACGCTCTACATTGCTCTATTGCACTTTGCTCGTCGCCGGGGAGGCCAGTTATAGTTTTCTCGGCACGTTAGGTTGAGTTGCGCTAAGTTCGGTTAGGTCATGTTACTTTGGGATAAAGTTTGGTTTCCTCGACTTTTGTGGTATAGACTGTTCCTCTGCGGACATCTGCGATCTACTGTGCTCCAGCATGTTCTGCTTGGCTCCGGGAAGCAAGCAAAAAAGGTCCCGGCACATTAGGTTGAGTTAGATTGCGTTTGGTTAGGTTATGTTTGTCCGTGTCAGGTATGGTTACCTTCGACTTTACTGCTGTTCATTGCCATTCAATGGACTTCTGAGCTCTACGCTTATCTAATATGCTCTTCTTGACACTGGGGAAAACAGCAATGGCGGCTTCGGCACATTAGGTTTGGTTAGATTACATTTGGCTTGGCTTGGTAAGGATAGGTTTGGTAAGGACAGCTTCGACTTTTCTGCTTTACACTGCGATTACATTGATTTCTGTGCTCTGTTCTTCTCTAATATGTTCCACTCGGGTGCTTGGATGCCAGCAACAGAGTTCGCGGCACGTTAGAGAGGGTTAGGTTTCGTTCGGCTATGTTGCGATTTTTTTTGTTAAGATAGGATAGCCTTGGACTTTGTGCTGTACAAAGCTCTTCGCTACTTGAGGTACAACCACTTGTACGCTTTCCTGTGCTCTAGTTTGTTCTGCTTGGCGCTGTGGAGGCCAGCAGTATGTCCTCGGCACGTTGGCTTTAGTTCTGGTACCTTCGGTTATGAAACGTTTGGCTATGTTGGGACAGGATTGCTTTTGACTTTTGCTCTATACTCTGTTGTTAGGTGGATTTCAGCACCCTACTGCGCTCTAGTATGTCCTGCCAGGATACGGGGAAGCCATGAATACCGGTCTTGCTACGTAACGTTCAGTTACGCTACGTTTGGTTGGTTTGGGTTAGTTCATCCAGGGATTGGGTGTCTTCGACTGTCTTGCTATACGCAGCAATGCGGCGGGTTTCTGCGCTCTACCGTTCCCTAGTATATTCTGCTTGTCCCTGGAAAGGGCAGCAGTAGTGTCCTAGGCACGTTAGTTTTAGTTCGGTTAAGTTCGAATATATTACGTTTGGTTAAGTTAGGATACGGTAGCTATGACTTTTGTGCTATACGCTGTTAATCTATGAACCTCTGCGTAGTCAAACATACGCTTACTCAACATAACGAGCCGCGACCACTATTGCTCGTTTCTCCAAGGGCAAGCAGAATATAGTAGAGCAAAGTACAGCGTCGAAATCCTCCGAAAATCAGTGTGTACCACGAAAGTCATATTTATCCAAACCAATCCCAAACTAGCGTAACGTAGCCAATCGTGGCCTAACTAAATATAATGGCCCGAGACCATTATTACTGGCCTCCCCAGAGTCGAGCAGAGTGCAGTAGAGCAACGTAGGGTGTAGAAATCCACCGAATACCAGTCTATATCACAAAGGTCGGTGCTAGCCTCTCCTTGCCTATCCAAACGTAATATAAAGAAACGTAACGTAACATAACTTAACGTTCCGAGACCACTGTTGCTGGCTTCTCCAGTGACAAGCAGGATATACTGGATCACAGTAGAGCGCGGAAAGCCACCAGATGGCAGTGCATAGCACCAAAGACAAAGAAACTCAAACCCAGCCTGGCCAAACCTAACATAAGCAAACGTAGAGTAGTTAAACCTAACGTTCCGTCTCCACTTTTACTGGCCTCCCCATCGCCATGCAGAGCGTATTAGAGGAGGGTAGAGTGCAAATATCCATAGAAGCGCAAAGCATAGCACAATAATCGAAGTTACCCTGTCCTAACATGTCCATACATAACATAACAGAACGTAGCTTACTTCAACCTAAGTGCCGAGACCACTGTTGCAAGCCACCAGAGCCAAGCAGAATATACTAGAGCCCAGTAGAGCGCAGTAATCCACCTCATTGCGGTTTACAGCACAAAAATGGAAGACACCTTATTCAAACCTGTCCTAACCTAACACAACCGATCGTAGCATAAATAAACGAAATGTACCGAGGTTAGTGTTGCTGGCATCCCCAGTGCCAAGCAGGGTATATTATAGCCACGTAGAGCGCGGAAATCGACCGAGTGGCGGTATATATCACTGAAGTCAGAGCTACCCTATCCTAACCTAACCAAACGTAACATGGCCATATGTAATCTATCTCAACCCAACGTGCCGAGGCCACTGTTGCAGGCCTCCCTAGGGCCAAGTATAACATACTAGAGGACAGTAGGGTGCAGAAGTCCACCGAAAAACAGTCCACACCACGAAAATCAAAGCTATCCAAACCTAACCCAAACTAACGTAACCAAACTGAGCGTAGCCTAACTTTACCGAATGTGCCGAGAGCACTATTACTGGCCTACCCACAGTGGAGCAGAGGGAAGTAGAGCAATGTGGAGCGGAGAAGTTCCCCGAATAGCGGTGTATAGCACAAAACTCAAAGCTGTCCTGTACTAACCTAACCAACCGTAGCATAAGCAGACGTAACGTAACACAACATGACGTGCCCCGAAAGCCATTGCTGCCATCACGTGGGCTAAGCAGAGCAGAGCAGACATTGTTGAGCGCTAGAATCGTCCGAATGGCATTGTACAGCAAGGAAGTAGGAGATATCCTATCCTAACATACCCTAACCTTGCTTAATCTAACGTAAGCAATCCCAAAATCACGCACTTACACCAAAATTGCTGACCTCCCCATCGCCAATCAGAGCATATTAGAGCACAGTAGAGCGCAGAAATCCGCCTGATAGCAGAGTATAGCACGAAAGTCAAAGCTATCCTGTCCTCACCTAACCATACGTAACATAAACGGACGTAACGTTGCCAAATCTAATGTGCGGCGACCACTTCTGTTGGCCGCCCGATAGTCGAGCAGAGTATATTGGAGCAATGTAAAGACCAGAAATCCAACGAATTCCAGTATAAAGCTCAAGAGTCAAAGCTACCCGATCCTAACCTATCCAAACGCAACATAACTCAGAATAACGTGCCGAGGCCAATGCCGTAGGCATCCCCCTTCCCAAGCAGAATATACTAGAGCACAGCAGAGAGCAGAAATCACCCGAACATCGGTGTATAGTACAATAGTCAAAGCTACCGTAACCTACCCTAACAAATTGCAACATTGCCAAACGTAGTGTAACAAAACCTGTCGTGCCATGACCACTATTGCTGGCCTTCAGAGAGTCGTGCAGAGTATAGTAGAGCAGAGAAGAGCGCAGAGCGCCACTAAACAGCAATTTATAGCACAAAAGCCGAATACACAAAGACCTAACCTGACCTATCCTAACCAAACAGAGCACAGAATAACTAAACCTGACGTGGAGCGATCACTATTGCTGACTTTCCCGGGGCAAGCATAATATGATAGGGCACAGTAGAGCAGAGATGCACTTGCAATATCAGCGTTGAGCACATATGTCAAAGCTATCCTGACCGAACACTAACCAACCAAACCTACCCAAACGTAATGTAGCCCAACCTATCGTGTCGCGACCATTGCAGCTGGCCGCAACGAGGCCAAGCAAATGAGAGCATAGCAAAGTAGAGGGCAGGAATGCACTCAATGACAGTGCATAGCACGAAAGTCAAAGCGATCCAAACCAAAGTTAGCCTAACCGAACCGAACCAAGCGTAACATGTCTCAACCCATCGCGGCACAACCACCACTGCTGGCGTCACGATTGTCCAACGGAGTATAGTAGACCTATGTAGAACGCAGGAATCCACTGATTGGCCCTGTACAGCGCGAAAGTTAAAGCTAACCATTCCTAACTCAACCGCCAAGGACACAACCGAACGGGACCTAACTCAAAGTAACTTGACGAGACCACTATTGCTGTCCTTCCCAGAGCCCAGCTGAGCACGCTAGAGCGAATTAGTGCGCAGAAATCCACCAAATTGCAGTGTATAGCACAAAAGTCAAAGCTATCCCTTCATAACCTAACCAAATCTATCCCAGCCAAACGTAACATAACTCAATCTAACGCGCCGTAATCACTATTTCTGGTCTCCCCTAGGCCATGCAGAAAATATTACAGGAGACTATGGAGCGAAATCCATAGAATCGTATTGTGTAGCAGAAGAATCGAAGCTATGCAAAACTTTCCCATGCTACCATAACCTAACCAAACGTAATCCAACTGAACATAACGTGCCGCAGCCCATATTTTTGGCCTCCCCAGAGCAAAGCAGAGCATATTAGAACACAGTAGAGCGGAGAAATCACCGAAAGCAGTTTGTAGCACAAAAGTCAAAGGTGCCCTCTCCAAACTTTACAAATCGTAACACCACCAAACGTAACCAAACAGAGCGAAACGTCCCGGCACCAATAATTCTGGCCTCCTCAAAGCTAGGAAGAATATATTCGTGTAAAGTAGAGCTCGGAAATCCATAGAATCGCAGTTTGCAGCAGAAAAGTGGAAGGTACCCGATCCAAACGTGCCCTAACCTAACCAAGTCAAACGTAGTCTAACTCAACATAACGTGCCGCGAACGCTATTGCTGCGCTCCCCTGAGCCAAGCAGAACATATTCGAGGAGAGTGGAGCGCAGAAATCCATGGAAACGCATTGTACAGCAGAAAAGTCAGAGATACCCGAGCCTAACTAAATCCAACGTATCCTAACATAACGTAGCCTAACTCAGCGTAACGTGCTGCGACAAGTACTGCTGGCATACCCAGGGCCAAGTTGAATATAGTAGAGCACAGTCGAAGAGAGAAATCATCTGGACAGCAGTCTACTGCACGAAGATCGAGGGTAGCCTGGCCGAGATTAGCATAACATAACCAAACCAAACGTAACACAACTAAACCTAATGTGACGCGACAACTATTCCTGGCCTCCCCAGAGACAAACAGAATGTACCAGAGCAGAGTTGTGCGCAGATATCCACCACATTGCAGAGAATAGCTCAAAATCCGTAGTTTCCTATCCTAATATGGCCTAAGCAAACCAACCAGAACGTAGCGTAGCTCACCATGACGTGCCGCTACCAATGCTTCTGGCCTCCCAAGAGCAAGACAGATTATAGTAGAGCGGAGTAGATCACATGTGTCCACCAAAGAACATTGTACTGCAACTTGAACAAATATTGCCCAACATTACCTAACCGATAGTGACATAACTAAGCCCAACGTTCCGCGGCCACTATTGCTGGTCCCCGCGCAGCTAAGCAGGGAATGTTAAAAAAACGGTAGAGCGCATTCATTAGCGGATAGCAGTGCATAGCTCAATAGTCCCAACTGTACTATCCGAACCTCACTAAACGTAACACAACCGAACGTTGCCTAGCTCAAGCTAACGTGCCGAGTCCACTATTGCTGGCCTCTGCAGACCCATGCAGGATATACTAGAGCACAGCATCGCGCAGAAATCCACCTCACTGCAGTGTACAACAAAAATGTCAGATTACCAAACATTACCTGACCTAATCAAAACTAACCAATCGTAGCCCAACTTAAAGTAACGTGCCGAGACCACTATTTCTGCGCTCCCCAGAGTCGAGCTGAGCATGCTAGAGCACACTAGTGCACAGAAGTCCAACGAATATTGGTGTACGCCACTAAATGTCAAAGCCATCCAGACCTAACCCAAGGTAACGTGACGTAACCAAACGTAGCCTACCACAGCATAGCATGCCGCGACCACTATTGCGGCCTCCCCAGGGGCAAGCAGAATACAGTAGAGCACTCATGTACACAGAAATCCAACGAAAAACAGTTTATAGTACGAAAGGCAGAGCTATCCTTACCGAACTTAACCCAACCTAAACAGACCAAACGTATCATGACACTAGCTAACGTGCCGAGACCAATATTGGTGACATTCCCAGGGCTAAGCAGAACATAGAGGAGCACATTAGAGCACAGAAATCGACCGAATAGCAGTGTACAGCACGAAGGCCTGAGTTAACCTGACCGAGCTTAACCAAAGACCTAACCCAACCAAACGTAACCTAACACAACCTAGCGTGCCGAGACGGCGATTGCTGTCCTCCCCAGATCAATGCAGAAAATATTAGAATACAGTAGATCGCAGAAGTGCGCGAATAGCAGTGCACAGAACAAAAGACGAAGATATCCCCACCGAACCGCGTCTCACCTAACCTAAGGGAACGTAGCATAGCTCAAAATATCGAGCCGCGGCCACTGCTTCCGGCCAACCTTGAGACAAACAAAATGCACTAGAGCACAGTAGATCACAGAAATCCACCGAATACCAGTGCAAGGCACTAGCGCAGATGTAGCCTATCCTAACCTAGCCAACGTAACATATACAAACGCAACCAATGCTAACGTGACATGACGAGACCACTGTTGCTGGCCTATACTAAGACAAAGGGATTGTACTGGAGCACAGTAGTGCGCAGAAATCCACCGAGCATCAGTGTCAAGCACAAAAGTCAAATCTACCCTATCCTAATATATCCATGCTTAACATAACCAATCGTAATGTAGCTCAACATAACGTGCCGCGGTCACCATTGCTTGGCTCACCAGAGTCGAGCAGGAAATATTAGAGGCCAGTAGAGCGCCGAAATCCATAGATTCGCAGTTTACAGATCAATAGTCATAGCTGTCCGAACCTTACCCACGTTAACATAACCTAACTGACCGTAGCCTTGCTCAACATAATTGCCGCAACCACTATTCACGGCATACCCAGGGCCAAGCGAAATGTAGTGGAGCACTGTCGAGCACAGAAATCCACCGTTAAACAGCGTATAGCACGAAAGCCAAAGCTATCCTTACCGAAATTGACCTAACTTAAATAACGAGACGTAACCTAACTCAAACTGACGTGCCAAGACCAATATTGCTGGCACACTCAGGGCCAAGTAGAACTTTGTAGAGCAGAGTAGAGCGCAGAAATACTACGAATGGAAGTGTATAGCACGAAAGTCAGAGAAAACTTGACCGAGGTTAACCATACCAAACCAACCATAACATAACTCGGCCTAAAGTGCCGAGACGAATCTTGCAGGTCTCCCAAGATCCCAGCGGAAAATATTGGAGCACAGTACAGTGCAAATATCGGCCGCATTGCAGTGTACATGGAAATGGTTAAAGATATACTACGCAACATCACCAATCGTAACATAACCAAACGATACACATCAGAACATAACGCACCGCGGCCGCTGTTTCTGGCCTTACAAAAGCGAAGCAGAATATACTAGAGCACAATAGACCGCAGGAATCCACCGTATTTCAGTGATTAGCACAAAGCAGTAGATACCATTGCATAACGTTTCCCAGCTTATACTAACCAAACGTAGCATAACTGAACGCAGCATAATACAACCTATCGTGCCGAGACCATTATTGTTGGTCTCCCAAGCGCCAATTAGAGCATATTAGGGCACAGTAGATCGCAGAAATCCGCCTGATAACCGTGTACAGCACGAAAATTGAAACTATCCTGTCCTAAGATAACCATACGTAACATAAGCGTACGTAATGTTACACAACCTGACGTGCCACGACAGCAACTGCTGGCTTCAGGAGAGCTAAGCAGATTATAGCAGAGCAATGTAGAATGCTGAAACAGTAGGAGTAGCAGCGTACAGCTCAATGGTCAAAGCTGTCCTAATAAAACCTTTCCAAGCCTAACCCAACCAACCGTAACATAACTAAGCCCAAAGTTCGGCGGCCGCTGTAGGCTGCCCCCAAAGAGCCGAGCAGAGTATAGCAGAGCAATGTAAAGCACAGAGATCCACCCAATAGCAGTGTATCGCACATAAGTCGAACATAACCTAACCCAACCTGACCTACCCTAACATAACTGAACGAACCGTAGCCCAACGCAACGTGCCGCGACCACATCTCCAGGCCTTCCAAGAGTCAAGCATAATGCTGCAGAGCACAGTAGATCTGTGAAATCCGCTTGACAACAGTGTGCGGCACGAAAGTCAAACCTATCGTGACCTAACATAACCTAACGTATCCTAAGCTAACGTAACCTGTCTCGACATGGCGTGCTACGTCCATCATTGCTCGCCCACCCTCTGTCGTGCTGAGTATAGTAGAGCAATGTAGATCGCAGCAATCCACCAAATAGCAGTGTACAGCACAAACCTCAAAGAAATCCGGACTGAACCTTCCTAACCAAACCTAACGAAACGTAATATAGCTGTGGCTACCGTGCCGAGACCAATATTACTAGTAACCCCAAAGCCAAACATAACATATTGGAGCACACTGGAGGGCAGAAATCCGCGGAACAGCAGTGTATAACACTAAAGTCAAAGTAGCCTGTCCTAATCAAGCCAAACGTGACATACCCGGACGTAGTCTAACTCAACCTAGCACTGTGAGGCAACCATTGCTGGCCTCCTCTGAGCCAAGCAGAAAATATGGGAGAACAGTAGAACGCAGAAATCCGCGGATAGAAGTGTATAGGACAAAAGTCTGAACAATAATATCCTAACTTCGCCAGACGTTACATAACCGAACGTAGCATACCTCAACCTAACTTGTCGGTACTACTATTGCTGGCCTACCCAGAGCCAAGCAGAATATACTAGGACGCAGCAGAGCGCAGAAGTACACCGAATTGCAGTGAATAGGAGAGAGGTGAAGATATCCTGTCATAACGAGGCCAAACATAGCAGAGCGGAACGAAGCACGACTCAATGTAACGTGCCGTGACCACTGCTGCAGGCGTCTCCAAAGCAAATCACAATATAGTAGAGCACGGTAGATCACGGTAATCCACCACATAATAGTGTATAGTGCGGAAGTCAAAGATATCCAATCCAAGCTTAACCTGACCTGAACAAGCCAAAACGTAACCTAACTCAAACTAACTTCCCATGACCACCACTGCTCGCCTCCACAAAGACGATCGGAGTATAGTAGGGCATTGTAGAGCGCGGAAATGCACCGAGCAGCGGTGCACGGGACAAAATCGAAGCCATCCTATCCTAATATATACAAACTTAACGTAACCAAACGTAAGATGTCCAAACCTAACGTACCGCGACCACTATTGCAAGACTCCCCAGAGTGGGTCGGAGCAGATTAGAGGAGAGAAGAGCCCAGGAATCCATAGAACCGCAGTCTATATCACAAAAGTAATAGCTGTCTGAACCTAACACATATTAAGAAAACATAACAAAACTTAACACGCCGCGACCTCTATTCCTGGCCTCCACAGGGCCATGCAGCATATAGTAAAGCACAGTAGATCACAGGTATCCGCCGCATAACAGCGTATAGCACGAAAGTCAAAGCTATCCTTACCAAACTTAACCTAGCATAACCTAACCAAACGTAACCTAAACTCCATCCAACGTGCCAAGACCGCCATTGCTGGCAGCCACAGTGGCATGCAGAGCATATTAGAGCGCATTAGAACGAAGAAATTCATCGAATGGCAGTGTACAGCACAAAAGTCAAGGGAGCCTATGCTAAGCAAGCCAAACGTAACATATGCAAATGCAACAAAACTCAACCTAACAGAGAACTCTGTTTCTGGCACCCGCAGATGCAAGCAGAATGTACTGGAACACAATAGTGCGCAGAAATCCTGCGCATTGCAGTGTGCAGCATAAAAGTCAAGGATATCCAGACCTAACATCACCTAACCTCACCTAGCGTGACGTAGTCTAACTCCACATAACGTGCCACGACCGCTATTAATTGACTTCGTAGAGCCAAGCAGAGCTCATCACAGCAAAGTAGAGTGCAGGAATCCACCGAATAGCAGTGTGTAGCACAACAGACGACGTAGCCTATCCTAACAGAGTCAAACGTAACATACACATACGTAATGCAACTCATCAAAGCGCGACGAGACCAACAATGCTGGCACACCCATAGGCAAGCTGAAGATGCTAGAGCGCATTAGAAAATAGTAGTCACACGAACAGCAGTGTATAGAGCAAAAGTCGAGGCTATCGCATCCGAACATAACCAATCGTATCATTACCAGACATAGTATAACGCAACCTATCGCGTTATGACCGCTATTGCTGTTCACCCCAGAGCCAAGCAGAATATGCTATGGCACAGCAGAGCCCAGAAATCCACCGCATTGCAGTGCAATGCACAAAAGCTGAATATAACATATCACATCGTGACCTAACCTAACTTAACCAAACGTAGCATTGCTCAGAATGACAAGCCGCGACCACAGCTCCTGGCCTCCCAAGCAGTATGTAGTAGAGCACAGCAGATCACCGAAACCCACCGAAAAACTGTGTACAGAGCGAAAGTCGAAACTAACCAAACTTAACATGACCCAGCCTAACAAAACGCAAAGTAACACAACCTGCCGTTTCATGACCACTATTGCGCGTCTCCCAAGAGTCGAGCACGGTATAATAGAGCAATGTAGAGCACAGCAACCCACGTAATAGCAGTGTATGGCACAAAAGTCAATGAAATCCGAGCAGAACCTTCCCAACGTAACCTATCGGAACGTTACCTAACTCAACCTAACGTGCCGAGACACTATTGCTAGCCTGCCAAGGTCCAAACAGAAAATATTGGTACATGCGGGAGCGCAGACACCCGCTGATACCAGTTTATAGCACAAAAGCCTGAAACATCCTCTCCTACCATCACAAAACGTAACACAATCGAACGTAGCATAGCTCGACCAAACGTGCCGAGACCTCTACTGCTGGCTTCCAGAGAGCCAAGCGGAATATACCAGAGCACAGCTGGAGGGCAGATGTCCACGGCATTGCAGTATGTAGCGCAAAAGTCCAATCTACCCTCTCTTAACCTAAACAAGCGCAACATAACCGAACGTTGCGTAACTAATCCTAGCGTATCGATTCCACTACTACTGGCCACCCCAGGGCCAAGTTGAACATATTAGAGCACAGAAGAGCGCAGATATCCACCGAGTAGGAGTGAATGACACAAGATTCTAAGCTATGCTCTCCAAACACG